>NC_134491.1:35593446-35768446 GCF_040206685.1 Ascaphus truei
GTACAGCAAGTAAAAAGGCCACATGTGAGCACACCACACGTCCACAACCCGGCTTTTCCCCATTACCTCTTGGCATACAGCGCTTCCACTGCAGCCAGGGATTCTGGGAAATGACATGCAAATGAGCACTCGGACAATTCTATAAATTCTAAAGAGCAGGGGATAAAAAGTTTGAAAAGTATTTCCTAAGCCCCGGTGTGCCACCTTTACAGGGTTGCCTGCGCATCATTATGCACAGTATAGGTTTTAATGCCGTTCCCGCTAAAGGAGAGCTGCTAGCACCTGGGTGGGCAACTCCAGTCCTCAAGGGCCACCAACAGGTCAGGTTTTCAGGATATCCCTGCATCAGCACCAGTGGCTCAGCTTAATCAGTCCCAGCTTCAGCACAGGCAGCTCAATCAGTGGCTCAATCTATGACTGAGCCACTGATTAAGTCATCTGTGCTGAAGCAGGGATATCCTTAAAACACGACCGGTTGGTGGCCCTTGAGGACTGGAGTTGCCCACCCCGAGGTTAGCAGCTCTTTGTGAACAGGTCAGTGATATAGGTTATATAACTATATGACGACTGAGCCAGACAGGGGATAGCAGGAGCACTTCTAAGGCCTCGTCCATGGTTGCTGCTTGCTGGCGGAGACACGCTGAGGCGCGCTCCCGCTCAGCACTGAGACCCTACAGTCGCAATTAGAGCGGCTTTAGTAGGGGCTCGCCTAAGCTTCCGCAAGCGCGCGGAACCGTAGGTCTTACCAGAATTTTAAATTTCCCCGCGCGCAGGGCCGGTCACGTGAGCGGTTCGCCCAATGAGGGCGAACCAGCTCTGTAACGTCACTGGCCCGCCCCCAACACGCCCCCTGATGGCGCGCTGACTAAGGCCAGGGAAAGCACCCGCTTTCCCTGAGCCTCAGCACGCCAGCAGGTAACATGGCCAAGGCCTTAGGCTGCATCCGTAGTAGAACGCGCTAGGTTCAACTCGCCTGCAGCAGGAGATATTTCCTGTCCTGCAGGCAGTTGCGCCAGGGAGGCGTGGGCGAACCACTCACGTGACCTGGCGTCGAGCTGGAAATACAAACTTGTTAGTAGCGCAAAGCATCGCTCTCTCTGTAGCGCATGTACGCGCGCACTATGCACATATGCATCGGCGTCCTAGTGCTTGTTTCGGTGCAAGCTACGTAGCGAGCGCCGTATCCTGCACTATGGGCGCAGCCTTAGGTATGACTTAATTACTCTGTTGCTAACCTGTAATAGTCAACACTCTTCTGTACCTTCAGCATGCTATTTCTTTCAAGGGCCCACTTCTGTTTAACCCTTTCGCTACCAAATGTGATGCTATGCAATGGAGTTAACGCTCATTTTCTCTAAGTAGGTTATGTTGACTGATCCTTATAGATTGAGTTACCCGTCCGCAGGTGGCAGTAACCTGCCGGCTGTCGTAACTCTCGCCTCGTTCGGTGTGGGAGGATTGGATCAGACGGCGCCTCTCTTCTGTTACCTGCCTGTTTTATCTCACGCTCGGGGATGCGCAAAATATGAGCTCCGGCAGATGCTGCCGATCAGGTTTATATAACATGCCGCACTGTGTCTTCATATATACATGGCTTATATGTCCTACATATGTGGAATTAGTTGGATGAGAAGCTTGGTGCAGTTAATATCTGCTTATATAACACATCCTACACCTATGAACAGTGCAATCTGTAATAGTACGTTTAATTACATTTCATGCTGGAACACTCCAAAGATATCTACTTGCATTTGCTAATAATTTCAGGGGTTGTGTTAGGAACCAGCCTTTGGTGGGATGTTATATTGTGGTAAGAGTGCAGTGAAAGCACCCAGCTGTTTGTACAGATGTGAACCGATGGTAGTGCACCCACAATGCATCTCTGTATCACAAGTGCCATTTGTCTGGCATTGTCCTTATACTTAAGCCGTTCACTACCGGAGGGACCCCAAGTGAAAGGGTCACAGAGCCGGTGTGTGATGTGGCACTGGGCCTGATTTTAGAGACGTTTTGCATTTATTGAACAGTGGGGCAAAGTTATTTGCTCTGTATTAAAAAAAATGCCGTACACCGTACAGTAAATAAAAATCCCACTTGTGGTGCTTTTGTATGTTTCAGACAGATCTGCAAACCCGACTTTCCCTATTATCTCTTGGCATACAGTGCAGCCATGGATTCTGGGTAATAACATGCCAATGAGCACAGTGAGACACCCAGAATCCTTGGCTGCAGTGTAAGCAGAGGAGCGGGACAGGATTGTGTGTGTGTTGTGCTGCCATTTGGAGGACTCGAGGGCCAAACATACGACTTCTGAAGTGCAGCACGTAGCTTACCACGGATCCGCATCATTTATATAGTTCCATTACAGTGCAGATAGTCCTTATAATACATTATGTGAAGATCTATCATTGTGCACACACCGGCCACAATATACTGATCAGAATGATAAAAGAACTCTTTCACGCTGATCGAGGTGAAACGGTCTTGGGGAGAGAACTATGACAGTTTGCACCAAATATCACTTTATCAACACTGAAAATGTGTTGGTGTGTGCATGAACTAGTAATACTATTTATCTGTCCTTAATCAGGATGGTCTGTGTGCCCCTGCTTCCTTCTTACAGTACATCTTCATTTTTTTTTTTTTTTTTTTTAACCTGGAGTGGCACCAAAATTGTACTGGGTTTGGTACCGGTATTCCCGCTATGCATTTGCCCCCAGATTCATCAAGCTCTGTTACAGGTTAACGCACCCAATCAGGGTTAACATCCATTGACTTTAATGGGAGTTAACACCGGGTCAGGCGTGTTAACCCTGGAGCAGAGCGTAATGAATCTGCCTCTTGGTATTATGGTACGTTACTCCCGCTGGTTCCCTTTATGGGTATATTTTGAACTTTGAGACATACTCAAACTTGAGGCAAGTAATACTAGGACATTTGCAGTAAAAGCAGCCTTAGGGGGTGTTCGGTTCCTGGGGCATTGTCGGCTTCTTATGATTTAGTCAAACACGGGTCTAATGCAGTGTCGCAGAACAACACATTCGTATTCTTAGGCTGGTAATAGCCCTATTTTCTCTAATGGCGGAGCTTCAAATTATGTGTTATGAAGAGCACAAAACAGGGCGCAAATATCAGTCTGAAAAAGGCATTTCCATAATACAGGCTTTTACCGTAATGGGAAATGGAAATGTTGGTTATTTTCTCTGCTTATTTAAATGGCCAGAAAACTTTACGCTTTTGCTACTGGTGACGGGCAAAACATTGCGCACATTTTGTAAGCAGGAATCCTTCCTAACTAACAACCTTTTGTACAGGATTGGAATGGGGGAGGCTTCTCCTTAGCTGATCCGTCTTATTTTTTTGCTCCAGAGACCTCTCACCCTTTCCCCTCCCTCCCTCCTTCCCTCCTCTCCTCCCCCCCTCACTCCCCCCTGCTTTATTACACCCCCCAAGTCCTTCCACTTCCATGAAGTGAAAAGCCAAATGGGCGTCTAGTACAACAGCCAATGAATAAAGGGAATATTGCACAATGTACTATTCCCCTTATTTATTGGCTTGCTGCTGGTGGATTTTGTTTCTCAAGGGTATTGGGACTCCAGAGGTGGAAATAAGAAAGCAGCGATTCTTCTTGGGGGGGATGAAATATTACATGTTCATTAAATACCATAATTGGCTGTATTTATAAATCCGAGCTCCTCCACCTTCCATCACGGCTTAGTAACTGTGTCTCTTGCAAGGGAGTAGTCTGTAGGATATCTTCTGCCCAATAATTATGGAGTAACAACGGCCCGGTAAATACGGCCCATTTACGTTAATGACCCCATATGGTGTCTTCCGTTATGGAAGGATTATTATGGAGTAGCACTTTGTTTTAAATATGGCCCATCCTCTCTCAGACATAGGATTGCAGTTACAACTGTTAAAGCTGTAAAAATGTTACAACAAAAAATGTAGTTATCAAATGAGTTTATTCAGTGTACACAGGAGAAAGCTTCTATAGAAACGCTCTCTAACAGTTAATATGGTATGACATATATTTATACCCTAAACTAAAAAATACGCCCCTTTATGAGGTCGCTTGAGCGTCATAAAAATAACGTAATTGTATAATAAAGAAACAAAATGAATATATGTAAATCAGCAAAAAGGATGACATCAGCTTCAGTAACCTTTCCTCCACATTATTATTGATAATTTGTTTCAGAGTTACAATGTGAGAAACTGTGCTTATCTCAAACTCTAGCTAATTCTACCAAGGTTTCTCATTATTGCCTGGACTTTTCTCTACCTCCCCACACTCCCACATACTCCTACCCATCACCTCATCATTTCCAGTTGGTAAAGGATACAAAGAATCTACTGAGAGCCCAACAACCACTCTGCTTCTCCCATTCACACAGACAAGTTTCACAGAAATCGGCACATAACACATGGAAGACAGACACAGACTGAATGACATACAAAACTTATAGCGAACAAGACAAAATGGCTGACAAGAATAGTCTGCCAAAATGGCTGCTGAGATTTGAGTGCTGTTTACGTTAGACCTCGTTAATGTGAAATTTCTCAACATTCTTACAACCTTTCGATACAGAATTGTGCAGTGTTCGGCAGACCTGTCCAATAACGAAGCATTTAAACATCATGTGTGTTTAACCACAACATCCTGTCCCCCATGTTTCTTATTTCATCTGCAGGTCCTGGAGACATTTGCTGGGCGTTTGATTCGAAACAATGTGTTGTCAAGGAGAGATATCCCCAACCTAACCAAGTATCAGATTGTTCTGTCTCGAGACCAGTTTCGGAAAAATCCACCGTCCAACATCGTGGTAGTTTCATTTTTTTCATTCTTTCTTTGTTCCAACATTCAGTAATACACTCGACACCTTCTGAAGTTTGAGCAAGGCAGAATATAATTTGTTTTCTTATCCAGTGCTGGCTCTGTGCTCAGCGATATACATAGAATTGTGAGACAGTCTGAGATGGTGACGCTGGATTTATCAGCTTCTGTGGCAGTATTCTCACAACTAAGATAATCCTTTTAGTTCAGTGGTTGGTTCCAAACCTTCTTTACATTGTGCTCCGCCTGCTAGAAAGAGATTTGTTCCGCGAACCCCTAATTAAATCATCTTATATGCCTAGTCATTTGACTATTGCTAACAATATTGTTTGACCGATCCCGGGTAGTATCCTGAGCTTGTGGGGTGAGCGTAGAGAATGGAAGCAGGCACACGGTCTTATGAAAATTCAATTTAATGTGCCACCAAAGGGTCCAACATTTTGGCAAAAAATTGCATTTATCAAGGAGAGGGCTACAGGAAACACATAAATCACCACTATATATACACTGATAGGTACTCGCCCCTCCATGATTACTGCTGCCGTGCTCCTGGAGGTCGACGCCCACATCGTGACGTCAGGAACATGGCAGCAGTAATCATGATGGGGTGAGAGCCCTTACAAAAATAAGCAAGTTCGGTGAGACCTTAATACAATAAAGTGAATAAGGTAATAAGTGAACACTATAACCAATAAAACATGATGAGTCACCGAATAAAGTGTATGCCAATGAAAGGCAGTTACCGATCAAAGTGGTTTTGAACTGAGCATAGATAAAGTTCAATACCACTTTTATCAGTTACTGCCTTTCATTGGCATACACTTTATTAGGTGACTCAACATGTTTTATTGGTTATAGTGTTCACTTATTACCTTATTCACTTTAATGTATTAAGGTCTCATGATAGAAGTATACAGTAAAACCAAGATGTGGGCCACAGATGTGGATCCCACTAGCTAGAGATAGCGGTATTAGGGTATGTTTGTCCTGTGTTTATGAATACTTACCACGAGTGAATGCGGAGCTAATTTCATACCACTACAAGTGTATGTCAGTGTGCAATCACACCAGGCTGCTGTGAGTAGATCCGGTTACATGTATCCCCAGGTAGATCATTATATACTACTGGGGCTACTGGTATACAGTGATTTCACTGAGCTTATATATGTGGGCAAAAGTGCCAGGTGATGATCACAGGCATATTTTAATGACTTTGCTACACACTAATAATCAAACTAGTGTTACCGGACAATATTACGTATTCTCACTCAAACAGGATTTATATACACTCATATCATAACCCTATAGGGACCTATCTCAGCAACTGTATACATTGTATTTGTGTGAAGATGCTATATATCACATTCTTACATTCATTGCTAAATACATCAAGCATGATTGGCTACTATAAGGTTTAAATTACCTATGCCAGTTGACATATTAAGGAATCTATATAGAGGATTTCCTACAGCACATCCCCTTAGGTTTTAAGTATTTTCTGTGTTTACCGCATTTAACTAATAAACAATGTATTATTTTGATTTAGTAGAGTAGAGTGCATCGCTTAGGGATCTTTCCTTTTCCCCCTCTATACAATCACTGTTTTAGCCAAAAACACAAAAAAAGACATAATTGTATAACCCGTCACTAGCAACACATTACTGTCCGATGTCTTGCTGCCAACTCTGGCAGCGAAGAGGTTAATGGTATAGATAGATGTTAAATCACAATTTCCTTGCAAAAGCAAAAAAAAAAAAAACAGGGGATAAGAAAACCAGTTTCTCTGAAATCCTGTAAGAGATCAGACCTTAGTAAGCGAGCCATTTCTAACAAGCAATGTTCCGCCCGTCTCCAGAGATTACAATGTTACTGTTGCCAGGGAGTATTAGAGTCGTGGGCAGGTTTCAAGAGGCCCCAGCAATGTGATCATAATATCTTCCCAGCTTTGATTACGAGTGCAGGTTTTCAGAGTGGAGCATGCGATCGATCTCAGAAAATTGATCCAGGAAAGGAGCGCGTCAATAAAACGGCAGCATTGTTCGCTTCAAGATGTTTCGCAGAGCCTGGTGGCAGAGTAGCCCTGTGATCCGAGGTTAATCATGACAGAAGCAGCGATTGGTACCAGTAGATATTGACCAGTGAAAGCAGTACATCAAAGAAAAACAAACATGAGTGTAAAATAGACCCAACATCTCGAACCTCTCACGAGTCTGCCGCATTGGTCAAATGTTTCCATAAAGTTCTCGGTTTACTAGTTGACGATTTAAAGAGGCAGTTTTTATACATGCAGCCTTTTATTGAAAACGAATGACTTAAGATGCTGATTTGGTTCTCCTTTCAGTTTCAATCAATCCTTCAGTCAGTGTAACTCAGCAGCTACAATGTATTCTTGTATCAGCAAGGTAACATCTATTGTTACAGTGTGCAGCTCAAACTGCTGGGAATATTGGCAACAAATGATCACAAACAGGAAAGTGTTGCAAAGATCTTGCACTGCTGATACCAACTTCAAGATGCTGTCCTGTAGAATAGTAATTTCAGACCAGTATCAATCTCCATAATTCGGTGTAATGTCAGGGAAAATGTAGCATCTTTTTCTGTTACTCTGTTGTAATCATTTCTTCCACCGCAAATATGCAGGTTCTTTTTTTTTTTTTAACCCCTCAATGCATTGCAGCAAGGTGTCAAATCTAAGTGACAAACACCTAGAAATAGTTACGTTAGTAACCTGGTCATCTGAAACTCGGAGAGGGTTTAACTGTCCTTCAGCAGATTATTACGATGTGCTATACAGGAGTTTAGACCCCTCTCTTCTCCCTCCTCTTCTGTTGGTCCAGGGAAAGGGTGGGTCAGAGGTTGCACATATAGTAGCGCTCCATTTAATTTCTAAAGAAAGCAAATGTTTGCTTCAAAAGCGGCATTTCCCCTTACTCCCAGTTTCTCCCAAGTCTGATCATATCTGGTTAATGAGCAAAACGGCATTATCCATTGAGTTGATTTGAAAGTGTTGTTTGTGTGGGTAAACTCTTTAATTGAGCAGTAAACCTAGCATATGGCCCAGTGAAAGTGATCCTCCTGTTTTCCTCTTGCTTTCAGGGAGTACAGCAGGGGGTGGTGGAGGGAGATTTTGCTCTCTGTATAAGTCTGTTCCATGGCTATGAGCTGCTGTTACAGATGGGAACACGGTCGTTGTATTGCTTTCTACGTGCGATAATGGATGGCTCAAAAGGTATGTGTCCATGTTTTACTGGTGCTTTATTCTCAACTCAGAAGGAAACCGCTGCAATATAGAGTTTGTCCTATCCACATCTGTTACCTCCCACTGCTAGCACAGGGAATGGCAGAGAACGGGAGCCCCACTAACTTCTCATCCCTTGAAAGGGATTTACATAGGAAGGGTTTAACCATTGTAGACATATCGACTTCCTCCCACACATGGTACCAGGGGGTTGCATTTTCTTACCTTAACTCCCTCCCATTCCCAAAAAGTGGAACTAGCCATATTCCCTAAGTGGTGCTATTCCTTAAGACAGCTTGTGGCACTGAACGATGCTTTAGGGGCTCTTCACTTGAATGGCCATAAGGTGCCTTGCTTATGGAACTCTTAAACTGGTGGCCGTCAGCCCAAATCTGGCCCACACAATTGACCTTGGTGTGGCCCTCGGACTCTCTCTTCCTTGTAATGGTAAACCTGTTTCTTCGGGGGGTTTTTTTGGTGTAGTTCTTCACATGTGTAGCATAAGGTAATGTACATGGTACAGATTCTAGAAATTCCTACAAAATGTTTAAATCTCATTTCTAATACATCGAAAAATTGCACTTAATAATCAAACTAATCTTGTGTCTCTTCTGCTCCTAAATCTTTTCTGATACGGCTCCTTTGGAAAACTAGTCGGAGACCTGTTTCAGTAAATATGGTTTGAATGTGCATGCGTGGTTCATATCTCAATTGTCCCCAATTCTAAGCATGGGTAACGGCACAGGGAGTGTTCAGGCACTGGTAATGACTTGATTCCCTTCTACAGGCAGCAGAGAACTGAACATGGAGGGTTTTTGCCTTTGCTGGTATTTTTTTTCTTCTTGAATTTCATTGAAATGAATTCAGAGAGGCCAGAACAAGACAGGGTCCAAGATTGTGCGGAACCTTATGGGCAAGGGACTGATAGTTGATGTTGATAGATCATATAGTTTCCTGAACAAATGTATGTATGCACTAGAAAGTCTCTATCAGTGGAATTTATCCTGTATCCTCCGGCTTCACTTTCTCTTTTTGGGACACTAAGCAAAAAGGTATTTAATCAGTGGGCTTTACGAAAGAGTCACTCGGGAGCTACAAGATAAATTCCCGTACAACTCTATACTTTTTATTACTTGCTACATTGAAAGTTTTTACTAACATTCTTTATATGACATTGTTTCAAGTTCCAGTGATATATTGAGACTTTCTAGTGCATACTTAAAGCTGCAGTTCAGTCAATATCCTGCATGTGTGTTTTTTTTAATAAATCTGTTCTGTAGTAAGAAAAAATACTTTTAGCATTTTCTGTTTTAAAAAAAACAACTTTGAAAGACCAATTTTCTTGTATTCTATTTTAACAGCCATTTGCTAAGGCACTGCCCCTTCATGTCCTGTCACAAGCCCTGGCACACCCCTTTGTCAGCCCTGCCCTCCCTCTAGCACATGTCAGTGCAGGAGTGCTCATGAATATTCATGAGCTTCCACTGACAGACAAGCAGATTATAAACAAATCCCAGCTTTTAATATGTCACCAAATTTTGACCTATCAATACATGGAGAACGATTTGACTGGCAGCTATACAGTTCTTTAGCTAATTAGAGATTGCACACATGAAACTATTGAAGTAAAAAAATAAATGTAAAAAAAAAAAAAAAAAAGACTGAACTGCAGCTTTAAATACGTTCAGGACACTATAATGATCTGCTATCAACATCAAGTACCAGTACCTTGTCCATAAGGTTCCGCACAATCAGTCATACTTCTGCGCCAAATGCTATAATTTTAGTGTGTGTATATGTGTGGATATATCTATATATAAATATATCTATATGACAAAAAGAACAAAAATGTCCCCAAAACAAGCACTCAGACATATTACAAAGTAACACAACACAAGATGTAGTTAAAGTAATAAACCAATAATTTTAATCAAACACATCTAACAATAATACTAAAATAACACACACATGGAAAACAGACTCAAAGACCTCCTGAATAACTGAATAGAAAATAGGACAAAAAATGATTTCAATGAGGACTATAGACAAAAAAGTACTGTGGAAAAAGGGAACCTGAATAAACAGACTACACTGGGAACAAAGTGCCGAGAGTAATCACGGCCGACCGGTCATCTGCATATGTACTGCACAGTGCCCCTAAACCTCAAGAACAAGTAAAACTACTGCTGATAAACCTGGTGGCATATAAAAAAACTCACATAACTACCAATTGAAGGAAGTGTATTGCATGGCAGATACAAAACAGACAAATGTCAAGGCTAAGCATCCCAATAAGATCTACAAGTTGCAAACACCCCCAGTATAAGATGTAAATAACACGGCTGTGAAGTAACTAGATGCACTGAACCCAAAATGTGGGAGCAGTAGGATATAAAGTCCAGTATATGGTATCAAGATGAAGCCTGTATGGCCATATAAGTGCAAAGATACTCGGCTAATTGATTGAGGAAATGTCCATTGGTATGGTTGAAGTTGCTTCTGAGAGGTAACAGGAAAACAGGTGCAGCATAAGCAGAAAGTCCTTTAAACATAAAGAATGTCCATCATTTTAAAGACAGGGGGTCTCCCTCTGTGCCACTAATGCGTTTCGCCCAACTGGGCTTCTTCCCTTATACTGGACTTTATATCCTACTGCTCCCTACTGAAATAGTGTTGCAGGTTACTCTACTAGAACTTTTATTAGCAAGAAATAATAGAAACAGTTGCCAAATTTGGCGGGTTACAGAAGTAGTGATTTACAGCAACAGTGATCTGTAAAAGAAAGGGGTTACAGACCATACGCTGGATATGTCTGCATTAGCCGTGTTGTTGGTTGGCTGGTTCTGTTTGATCACATCCCTAATGTGAGCCTAAAAATAATCATGTACACCTGTATCATTGCCTCTGCATCTAGTACCGCAGAGCGCTGTCCCACTCCTGCAGATTGTCACCCGCGGTCGTCTCTCTGGTCTCTGCTAGGTATGACCCGTGCGAGGAATGAGCTCGGGCGCAATGGGGATTTCATGGAACTCTATCAGGAGCTGGAGAACACGTTTTCTGGATCTCGTGTTACTGGAGCGACTGGATCTCCTCCTCCTTGCAAAGCAAGTCTTGGTCAGTTGCATTTGTGATTTTTGCACCGTGTATATCTCTGTGAGGTTAATCATCATCCCGTCTATTCCTTTTCTCTGTATTGGATTTTTATGTCATAAACTAGTTTCCCTATGTTTGACTTATTGTACTGTTCTTCAGCAATCCACTTGCCTCATTTTTTTGGTCTGTCTCATTTGCATGTAATTTCCCAGAATCCCTGGCTGCAGTGGAAGCATTGTATGATAAGAGATAATGGGGAACAGCAGGTTTGCAGAGCTGTCCAAGACATGTGAATGTGCTCACAAGTGATATTTTTTTTAAACTGAATATCTAACCAGAAGCTTTATTGTGAGCAGCCCTCCTACCACTCCCTGCTATATCTCAATGCTATATCTCATCCCTCCCACCACTCCCTGCTATATCTCATCCCCCCCACCACTCCCTGCTATATCTCATCCCCCCACCACTCCCTGCTATATCTCATCCCTCCCACCACTCCCTGCTATATCTCATCCCCCCACCACTCCCTGCTATATCTCATCCCTCCCACCACTCCCTGCTATATCTCATCCCTCCCACCACTCCCTGCTATATCTCATCCCCCCCACCACTCCCTGCTATATCTCATCCCTCCCACCACTCCCTGCTATATCTCATCCCTCCTACCACTCCCTGCTATATCTCATCCCTCCCACCACACCCTGCTATATCTCATCCCACCTACCACTCCCTGCTATATCTTATCCCTCCCACCACTCCCTGTTATAACTCATCCCTCCCACCACTCCCTGCTATATCTCAATGCTATATCTCATCCCTCCCACCGCTCCCTGCTATATCTCATCCCTCCCACCACTCCCTGCTATATCTCATCCCTCCCACCACTCCCTGCTATATCTCATCCCTCCCACCACTCCCTGCTATATCTCATCCCTCCCACCACTCCCTGCTATATCTCATCCCTCCCACCACTCCCTGCTATATCTCATCCCTCCCACCACTCCCTGCTATATCTCATCCCTCCCACCACTCCCTGCTATATCTCATCCCTCCCACCACTCCCTGCTATATCTCATCCCTCCTACCACTCCCTGCTATATCTCATCCCTCCTACCACTCCCTGCTATACCTCAATGCTATATCTCATCCCTCCCACCACTCCCTGCTATATCTCATCCCTCCCACCACTCCCTGCTATATCTCATCCCTCCCACCACTCCCTGCTATATCTCATCCCTCCCACCACTCCCTGCTATATCTCATCCCTCCCACCACTCCCTGCTATATCTCATCCCTCCCACCACTCCCTGCTATATCTCATCCCTCCCACCACTCCCTGCTATATCTCAATGCTATATCTCATCCCTCCCACCACTCCCTGCTATATCTCATCCCCCCATCACTCCCTGCTTTATCTCATCCCTCCCACCACTCCCTGCTATATCTCATCCCTCCCGCCACTCCCTGCTTTATCTCATCCCTCCCACCACTGCCTGCTATATCTCATCCCCCCCACCACTCCCTGCTATATCTCATCCCTCCCGCCACTCCCTGCTATATCTCATCCCTCCCACCACTGCCTGCTATATCTCATCCCCCCCACCACTCCCTGCTATATCTCAATGCTATATCTCATCCCTCCCACCACTCCCTGTTATATCTCATCCCTCCCACCACTCCCTGCTATATCTCATCCCCCCCACCACTCCCTGCTATATCTCATCCCTCCCACCACTCCCTGCTATATCTCATCCCTCCCGCCACTCCCTGCTATATCTCATCCCCCCCACCACTCCCTGCTATATCTCAATGCTATATCTCATCCCTCCCACCACTCCCTGTTATATCTCATCCCTCCCACCACTCCCTGCTATATCTCATCCCCCCCACCACTCCCTGCTATATCTCATCCCTCCCACCACTCCCTGCTATATCTCATCCCTCCCGCCACTCCCTGCTATATCTCATCCCTCCCGCCACTCCCTGCTATATCTCATCCCTCCCACCACTCCCTGCTATATCTCATCCCTACCACCACTCCCTGTTATATCTCATCCCTCCCACCACTCCCTGTTATATCTCATCCCTCCCACCACTCCCTGCTATATCTCATCCCTCCCGCCACTCCCTGCTATATCTCATCCCCCCGCCACTCCCTGCTATATCTCATCCCCCCCGCCACTCCCTGCTATATCTCATCCCCCCCGCCACTCCCTGCTATATCTCATCCCCCCCACCACTCCCTGCTATATCTCATCCCCCCCACCACTCCCTGCTATATCTCATCCCTCCCACCACTCCCTGCTATATCTCATCCCTCCCGCCACTCCCTGTTATATCTCATCCCTCCCACCACTCCCTGCTATATCTCATCCCCCCACCACTCCCTGCTATATCTCATCCCTCCCACCACTCCCTGCTATATCTCATCCCTCCCACCACTCCCTGCTATATCTCATCCCCCCACCACTCCCTGCTATATCTCATCCCTCCCACCACTCCCTGCTATATCTCATCCCTCCCGCCACTCCCTGCTATATCTCATCCCTCCCGCCACTCCCTACTATATCTCATCCCTCCTACCACTCCCTGTTATAACTCATCCCTCCCACCACTCCCTGCTATATCTCATCCCCCCCACCACTCCCTGCTATATCTCATCCCCCCCACCACTCCCTGCTATATCTCATCCCCCCCACCACTCCCTGCTATATCTCATCCCCCCCACCACTCCCTGCTATATCTCATCCCTCCCGCCACTCCCTGCTATATCTCATCCCTCCCACCACTCCCTGTTATAACTCATCCCTCCCACCACTCCCTGCTATATCTCATCCCTCCCACCACTCCCTGCTATATCTCATCCCCCCCACCACTGCCTGCTATATCTCATCCCCCCCACCACTCCCTGCTATATCTCAATGCTATATCTCATCCCTCCCACCACTCCCTGCTATATCTCATCCCCCCCACCACTCCCTGCTATATCTCATCCCCCCCACCACTCCCTGCTATATCTCATCCCTCCCACCACTCCCTGCTATATCTCATCCCTCCCACCACCCCCTGCTATATCTCATCCCCCCCACCACTCCCTGCTATATCTCATCCCCCCCACCACTCCCTGCTATATCTCATCCCTCCCACCACCCCCTGCTATATCTCATCCCTCCCACCACCCCCTGCTATATCTCATCCCTCCCACCACTCCCTGCTATATCTCATCCCTCCCACCACTCCCTGCTATATCTCATCCCCCCCACCACTCCCTGCTATATCTCATCCCCCCCCACCACTCCCTGCTATATCTCAATGCTATATCTCATCCCTCCCACCACTCCCTGCTATATCTCAATGCTATATCTCATCCCTCCCACCACTCCATGCTATATCTCATCCCTCCCACCACTCCCTGCTATATCTCATCCCTCCCACCACTCCCTGCTATATCTCATCCCTCCCACCACTCCCTGCTATATCTCATCCCCCCACCACTCCCTGCTATATCTCATCCCTCCCACCACTGCCTGCTATATCTCATCCCTCCCACCACTCCCTGCCATATCTCATCCCTCCCACCACTCCCTGCTATCTCATCCCCCCACCACTCCCTGCTATATCGCATCCCTCCCACCACTCCCTGCTATATCTCATCCCCCCCCACCACTCCCTGCTATATCTCATCCCCCCACCACTCCCTGCTATATCTCATCCCTCCCACCACTCCCTGCTATATCTCATCCCCCCCACCACTCCCTGCTATATCTCATCCCCCCCACCACTCCCTGCTATATCTCATCCCCCCCACCACTCCCTGCTATATCTCATCCCTCCCACCACTCCCTGCTATATCTCATCCCTCCCTGCTATATCTCATCCCTCCCACCACTCCCTGCTATATCTCATCCCTCCCACCACTCCCTGCTATATCTCATCCCTCCCACCACTCCCTGCTATATCTCATCCCTCCCACCACTCCCTGCTATATCTCATCCCTCCCACCACTCCCTGCTATATCTCATCCCTCCCACCACTCCCTGCTATATCTCATCCCTCCCACCACTCCCTGCTATATCTCATCCCTTTATCACAGTCTGATAATCCATATGAACTTTTAATCATCACTATTCCACTTTTAATGACACTGACGTATGCAGTACCATTTAATCCTAATGTGTAGTGTGTCCGAGAAATCGAACTTACATTAGCCTCAACACACAGACCATACATTGATGTTCCATATTTGTTGATATGATGCCTGAGCCCTGAAACCAGCAATACACACACACACACAACAAGAGCACTTTCCCTAATAATAGGGTGTTCTTTATTTGACATATTTGGTCTGAGGGGCAACAATGGCTCAGTAGCTGTAAATATCCGCCTCCACTAATGTTTCTGGGACACTGCTCACTGCATAGCAGTTCTATCTGGATAGATGTGTAATCATTCTTTAATGGAAGCTTGTGCCTTTTATTACTTCTTTTGATGATAATCCTAGCCGTGTGATCTGCTGCTGTTTGCCCATGTCTGTTCTTGAGATATTTAGGACTTAAGCTCTTCCGATCCCAAGGCTGGGATTTTAGATTTCAGTAGAGGGCTTTATTTTGTGTTTTTCTGAAACCCACCAAGTCTCCCCGTGTTATTAATCATGAAAATGTATCCCCTCACCCACTCCGTCCCATGAAATTACTGGTTCGTTTGTTGGTATGAGGTGGAGCAAACTGTTGCTCTGACATCTGATAACCCTTTCCGTGCTCCTGGGAACAGTATAAAAGATGGCAGCACTCTAGTCCTACTCATGTTCTTGGTGCATCGAGTGGTTTGAGCTGCACTCCTGTAGTTCAGATACCCACAGGAACGTAAATAAATTTGAATGGGATTTTCCATGTGAATGGGGATTGATCACTCTTTAAGCAATGACCCCCCTAAGATCGTATTAAAGGAGCAAAACGTGGGATCTTTTGTTTAAAAAAAATCAGTTCTATACTGATACTAGTGATGTACTAGATAATGACTTTTTTTTTCATTCTTATTTTTAATCCAACTCTTAATGTAATTTGTAATGAGGTTTAACACATTCTTTGATTTCTATAGCCGGTCTAGCCCACCTCCCCAGCAGTGCAAGAACTTTGCAACACTTTCCTGTTTGTGATAATTTGTTACCAATGTGCCCAGCAGTTTGAGCTGCAAACTGTAATAATAAATAATGTTACTTTGGTAACATAAGGAGATATTGTAGCTGCTGAGTTACACTGGATGAATGATTATTTGAAACGGAAAGGCGGCCATTATGTTAGGTACACAATTGGGATTGTGACATATTTATAACAGGATAGTTCGCTTAGGTAAGAATGTAGAATGATACATTGTCACATGCTTTATATGTACAAATAAGAAAAAAAGAGGAGAAATTAGTTTTGCTGCTTTAACACATCAATACCCCCCCCCCCCCCAGAAGCCTTTGAGTTTAACTCTTATAATGTTTGTATCTTGCCCCCTCAGCATGTCCTGCTCTTCTATGGGTTTTTTTCTTCTTTTAATGCTTTTTTTAGTGTTAAACATAATTTCAAAAAACAAAACACAAAGGGAGGCCAGAGATACATCCAATATGACAAAAATACACAGTGAAATAACTAATATCTATCTATATCTATCTTGGGGGGAAAAAAGGGTAATTTAGTTTAGCCCTTTGGCCAAAGCATTATAAGCCTCTGAGCCACTTCAAGGCATGACCAAATATCGCAGGTCCAAACACTTACTGATTAAAATTCTTATTTACCTGTATAATTGCAGGTAGAATGGTCTGCATTAGATCTTTCACAACAAGTTGCATGAACAGACCTGTAGACCTGTAGTGGAGGGGCCACTAACCTACAAAACAGCTGAGACCAGCTGGACAAAGTAAATTTATTGCACAGGTAAATTAGTTAGTTTATTATACATGTAAATAAGAATTTTAATCAGTTAGTGTTAGGACCTACGATATTATGGTCATGTCTTGAAGTGGCTCGCAGGCTTATAATGCTTTGGTCAAAGGGTTGAACTAAATTACCCTTTTTTCAAGGTGTGTGTGTACTTTTGTCATATTGGAAGTAGCTCTGGTCTCCCTTTGTGTTTTTTGTAGTATACAGTGCCACGCTCAGTAGCACTCCATTTGACACACACACAAACACATATATATATATATATATATATATATGGGTTATCTGTGTGTTTATAAACATCATTTCTTAATGACTAGCTTCTGTGGTTACCATGGTAATCTTTAAACTGCAATGCACCCTGGGGGACAGCTTCATTTTAACCTCCTGGACACTTAATATTTAAAACTTTTTTTATCCCCTGAACTGAGCATCAGATTTAAAAAATAAAAACTCTTTAAAGGAGAAGAACAGATCCCTCATATGAAGAACATAAATCAAATGTAAAAATGGCGATCACCGCAGACCACTGCTTTAGGTCTCAGCACTGTAGTAATTTGGGGTGTTCTCGCTGCTGTACCAAATACACTTTCATTCCTCCTCTCGATCCCCGTTCTTCATCTAGGGCAGGGGAGGCCAACTCCAATACTCAAGGGCCCCCAATAGGTCAGGTTTTCAGGATATCCCTGCTTCAGCATAAGTGCCTCAGTCATAATGACTGAGCCACTGAATGAGCCACCTGTGCTGAAGCAGGGATATCCTTAAAATCTGACCTGTTGGGGGCCTTTGGGCACTGAAGTTGGCATCCCCTGATCTAAGGTAACTTACATGTAGATGTTACACCCCCTTCCACACTGTTTTAAAGGGAATTATTCCGATATCATTCTAATTATATATGCATCTAAAAAAATGAGTGGCAGCAGGGAAGCGTGGTTTGCCTCTAACGGCTCTCCTCTCTAAGTCTTCATTGTATACGGTTATTAAATCCCCACAAAATCAGTGTTTCTATACATGTATTGCAAAGCTCTGTGTATAGAGTCCACCTCTAGTATCCAAAATCATTGTAACATCAAGATATAATAATGTAATATCCGTGTCTTTGTTTTACTCGCAGGATCCGATGTTAAAAAAACATTTATTTATAGTCACCCAAAGTTAAAAAAGTTAGAAGAAGTTGTTGTTCAACATTTTAAGTCTTGGACGGCACATGAAGGTAAGTGTTTATTATAATGTTTTTGTATTCTGTCATTTTACAAATGTTGTGCTATCCTTTTTTGAAATAATAAATAAAAAAACACACAAAAGTTATCTTTAGAGAAGCAATCCATACATCCTACAATTTTTGTAAATCAGTTCTGTAGTATTGGATAATAATTACTATATTTTGTTGTTGTTCATTAATACTTTTTTTTTTTTAATGAGTTGTAATATACTGAGAATCCTCTGATTTTCTGTAGCAAGCTTTATCCCACCTCCCCAGCAGTGCAAGATGTTTGCAACATTTCCTGATTGTGACCAATGTTCCCAGCAGTTTCAACTGCAAACTGTAACAATAGATAATATTACCGTGGTACTATAAGAATACATTGTAGTTGCTCAGTTACACTGACTGAAGGATTGATTGAAACTGAAAGGCAGCCATTTAGTGAACCCTGGGAAGCAGGGTCTTCGCTGATTGATCACAGGAGAAGGAATCAATCGGCAGCTTAGGTAATTTAGTTTTCAATAAAGGAAATTAATGGCTGCATATATTACAAACTTTTTATGTACTGCTTGGATTGCCTTTATTAAATAAATATAATGTTTATTGATTTGGCCTTTTTGGATTCTGAATCGTAAAGAACGTTTTTGAAATCTCAATCCAACTCTATCATGAACCACGATCCAGCACCAAAAATTTCCCAATGGATTAAATGTGTATGGAAAATAACAGCAGAGTGATAGCAGCCAATGTTCATTACTTCACTGTGCTGTGATATTCAATATGCTTTCTAATGCATATTAAAGGACTGGCTCAGTAAGTACATGCACTGACTGGAAACAGCAACAACAATAATAATAACATTAACTTTATATAGCGCTTTTCTCCCAATGGGACTCCAAGCACTTCATAATTACAAAACGGAAAAAGAAGAAAACATTTAAGATTGTAAACGAGACCAAATCCACGGAAAGATGCAATGCAGGATGGGACGGTACTGCAGCTATTAAGTGGAGGGCAGGTGGTGGGTCAGTAATTAAATGCCTGGGTAAACGGGTCATGAGCTGGGGTTTATAGATTCCCAGAGAGGGGCCTCTCGGACTGTGCGAGACAGACTGTTGCAGAGAGTGCGAGCAGCGAGGCTAAATGCTTGGGCGCTAAATGTAGTCCGCGAGATTCTGGGAACTGTTAGGATGACGGTGACAGTCGAACAATGACGACTTTGAAGCAGAGGAGCTTCAGTCCATGAAACCTATTGCTACAATGAATTCACTTTAGTTCGACATGGGACTGCATCCTTCATGGCAGGCCTGTTTTGGCGGAGAAGAGGTTAATCAGCGGAGGAATTAATATAAATGGTTTCTCTGCCAGACGGAAGATTCTTTCTCCAATAGTCTAATCTGCACAAATACACTTTTTTTGCTGTTGAAAGGATTTCACAATGGCATTTTCCTGTGAAAAATATACTCATGTTGGCAACGCAGACAAAACCCTTTGTATCTTTGAATCCATTTAGTGGAGAGACTGAAATACCCGGTGTGTGGGGAAGACCCGAAAAGAATAACGCAGAGTTCAAATCGCACGCACGCGCCATGTACCTGCACGGCTCGCATAACCCGTTTCTTTTGTGCTCTCGGCATAGTCGAGAATGCGCTATTTTGCACCCATTGAATGGCTGGAATGGGGCCTTCCTGTCAGGGGCACAGAGCCATTGTCTGCTCGATGGCTTTAAACCATTTCTGAAAGATGCATGAGCACAGTAAGCCAACCAGGCCAAGAATGTACCAGAAAGTGTCATTCAATTAAGAATAAATAGCGTCATTTTATTTTTATTATTTTTTCTCTCCATTTTTTATGGTTGCAGAGGCTGAGATGGAAAAATATACGTGTTCTAACTATTATACTGATCTATTTGATTTTGTATCAAATCGTTAAAGAGGCATTTATTTACATAATAATAAATCCACATCAGTGTAATTGTCTGAGACACATTCAGTCACCCTTAAAGTAATCGTCTTATTACCAAAAGACGTGATAAATATTGTTAAAACCCTCCAAAATGTTTGCTTATCATGGAAGCGTGGTTTTAACAAATTGTTTATTGCTGGGTTTTTTTCTTTTCTTTTTTTCTTTAGAGAGAAAGGTGTCATTGTGCTGCATTTAACCCATTCAACACCTAGGAGGGACTGCCCCTTCATTAAAACGTTATCTTTTTAGCAAACGAATTTAATCTTGCATAATGCAGTCATTTGGTGTTTTTTGTTGTATGTATGTCTTATTTTTTATATAGCACCATTAATGTACAGCAGGGCCCCGGGTATACGGCGGGTTCCTTTCCAGAGGCCCGCTGTATAGTGAAAATCGCCGGAAAGCGGATCCGGTGATTTTCAGTGCTGCGCATGCGCAAACCGGCATTTTCGCCGTTCAGCGCATGTGCGATCTATACGCTGCGCGCTCAACCTGCGGTCTGCGCATGCGTGCCTGGCACCTGCCCATTCTGCGCATGCGCGATTTAAAATTCAACATGGCGGCCCCCTTCTCGGTGCCGCCGTATCAGCGGATCGCCGAAAAGTGGAGCGCCGAGAAGCGGGGCCCTGCTGTACATAGCGTTTCACAGCAGTAATACACGTGGCATGATACAAATAACACATAATGGGAATAAGTGCTTCAGGCATAAAAGTGCTAGAAAAAAGTGAAAGAAACAGGCGCTACTTCGTGAATGAAATTAATGTAGAATGTAATAGAAAAGTGGTACAGATAGGATTAATAATCCAACCCCTTGCTCAAACCTCACTGGTGGGACCTGTGTCACGGGTTCCAAGGGTTAAGTATTGCTCAAAACATCCAGGGGGAGCATGTGGGGAGATAAGAGAACAATATATACAATTTAAGTGCAGACGTCAGGTGTTATATGGTTATAAAGGCTATGTCTTGGCTCTTATGGTTGATCTACTCACAGGAGCAAGGTGATATAATGAGCAGTTGGCAAATTGGGTTGCCACCCTTGAAGATATCTGTGGATGGTACCCCCCTAACGATTCTCCGTCAGCAGAGTATATATAGAGAGAGGGAAAAGACTACATAGTGCGATCAATATGATATTTTATATTTGAAAAACACAATAAAAATGCGCACTTACAATTTGCACAAAAGTTAAAAGCATATATCACAATATGTGAATGGAGGATCTCCCGAAACAGCTCACCGCCTCCTTCAGGTCAGTCTGCTGGCTTCTACTGCTCTGCGTCCTGGACCGGAGCTTCCTTCTGCGCGCCCGTCTGCAAGATGTGACGTCACTGCATTCAGAGCTGCTTCTACGGATCGTCTCACTCAGGCATAAAAGTAACATTATGAAAAGGAGTCCCTGCCCTGAAGAGCTTACAATCTAATTAAGTAGGAAGAACGTATAGAGACAGTATAATCCAGTAATCTCTTCTCCCCCCCCCCGCCCCTAAAAACCTATTTGAGTTTAACTCCTATAATGTTAGGCTCTTGCCCCCTGAGCATGTCCTGGTTTTTTTTTTGTTTTTTGTTTCTTTCTTTTTAGCATTCGAAGCTAGAGAGAATCAGGCTTTTTTTGGCGGTTACCATGGTAACCTGTAGATTGTGGGGCGTTTCATTTTCACCTCCTGGAACCTATTTGTGTAAATGCTTCTATCCCTGGAACATCAGATTAGAAATCCTAGCGTTGGAAAATGCAAAAAGAGATCTATTAAAAACAGGAGAGAAAAATAAAAGGCCAAAAAATTGTGATTAGCTCAGATTGATGCTTTAAAGGGGAAATCCCTTCTAGGACCAGATTTTACAAATTCCAGTCACATGTTTAAAAAGGTATCATGTGAGTAATTGATGCCTTTTTCCCAAAATCGGACAACTTTAAGTATTTTATTTCTTCTGTCTGCTCTTTTTATGTGACGTCGCGGTGTGACGTCGCGGTGTGATCAGGAAGTGCTGTGCAGCCAGAGTTCCCCTTATCTTTATTGGTTCTCTGAAATGAACAGGAAGGGATAAGGGTAAAGAAATGACTTGAGTGACAAACGCTTTCCCATTTGGAGGTCGCTAAGGGCTGTTCTATACTGTGTGCGCTACGCCGTGCGCGCACGGCAGTTATAGTTGGCTAAGGTTAGTCAGCCATTCTTTAATGGTGCCGCGCACGGCAGGGAGCGTGGAACCGGCCGACAGGGGGGAAGATGAGGAAAATAAAGAATTTGCGCTGCTGAAGTGTGTGTGTCTGTGTGTGTGTCTGTGTGTGTGTCTGTGTGTGTGTCTGTGTGTTTCTGTCTGTGTGTTTCTATCTGTGTCTGTGTGTTTCTGTCTGTGTGTTTCTATCTGTGTCTGTGTGTTTCTGTCTGTGTCTGTGTGTTTCTGTCTGTGTGTTTCTGTCTGTCTGTGTGTTTCTGTCTGTGTTTCTGTCTGTGTTTCTGTCTGTGTTTCTGTCTGTGTTTGTGTCTGTGTCTGTGTCTGTGTCTGTTTCTGTCTGTCTGTGTCTGTCTGTGTCTGTCTGTGTCTGTCTGTCTGTCTGTCTGTGTCTGTCTGTCTGTGTCTGTCTGTCTGTGTCTGTGTGTCTGTCTGTGTCTGTGTCTGTGTCTGTCTGTGTCTGTCTGTGTCTGTGTCTGTCTGTGTCTGTGTTTCTGTCTGTCTGTGTCAAGTTGAATAAATAATTTTTTTTATTGTGCAACGTTTTTTTTATTTGAAAAATAATATGTAATACATTATTAACTCATACACACACACACACACACACACAGACCACTTGCCTGTCGCTCACCGTATAAACACAAAAAGCGTGCAGCAAGTGCACGCGCTTTCGCACAAGAGTACGCACACGCTATAGAGCAGCCCTAAGAACGGCCCGAATGTGGCATTGCACCTTTAGGAAGGTTTTCATCTTTGGGGCAGTTGAATAGGGGAGCATTATCAATCACTTGACCACTCCTAGTTAGAGGGCCAATAAAGATGAGGAGAAAAGGGAGTAGGAAGCTCTGTGTTTGCAAACTGTGACGTTGCACAAAACGGAGTGGCTAGAAGAAAGCCTGCCATGGGTCAGGACAGGATCAGGTAGCCAGGAACGGTACTTGTATGTAGTAAAGGACAAAGACCCAGTTTAACATGTTTATTTTTTATATTTACAATATTGCAAAATACAGCTAAACCCCGTTATAACGCGGGTCTCGGGGTCCACCCCGAGACCACCGCGTTACTAACGGGGTCGCGGAAAAAAAAATGGCCGCCGCTTTAATGCAGATTCATCCCGCGGGACAGGAGATGGGAGCGGGGATGTCCCTCCCGTCCCCGCTTCCCCCTGTCACCGCAGGACAGCCCGCGGGGAAGGAGATGGGAGCGGGGATGTCCCTCCGGTCCCCGCTTACCTCTGATCCCTCCACGTGCCCGGTGCTCCCGCTGCCTGCATGGAGGTGGTAGCGGGGGGTTTCTTCTCCCCACCGCTGTCCCTGGCGCTCCCGCTGCCTGCGCGGGAGGAGGGGGGGGAGCGGGTGGTGGTGCTGGTCGCGGCCTTTCCTCTGCTCCGACCCCACCCCCCGTCTGTGTAGAGTGAGAGAGTGTGTGTGTGTGTATGTATATATGGGAGAGAAAGTGTGTGTATGTGGGTGTAAGTGTCTGTGAGTGTGTGTGTGTAAGTGTGTGTAAGTGTGTGTAAGTGTCTGTGAGTGAGTGAGTGTGTGTGTGTGTGTGTGTGTGTGCAGTGTGTGTGCAGTGTGTGTGCAGTGTGTGTGCAGTGTGTGTGCAGTGTGTCAGTGTGAGCAATGAGCAGTGTGTGTGCAGTGTGTGTCAGTGTGTGCAGTGTGAGCAATGAGCAGTGTGTGTCAGTGTGTGCAGTGTGAGCAATGAGCAGTGTGTGTCAGTGTGTGCAATGAGCAGTGTGTGTCAGTGTGTGCAGTGTGAGCAATGAGCAGTGAGTGTGCAGTGTGTCAGTGTGTGCAGTGTGAGCAATGAGCAGTGTGTGTGCAGTGTGCAGTGTGTGCAATGAGCAGTGAGTGTGTGCAGTGTGCAAAAAACGGGGTTTAGCTGTACTTGACACCTTTTATTTTGATCAGATATTCACCTTAATATAACTCCTTAATAGTGACATTGGCACATTTGTGTCCTAGGTGGGACTGTATCTGTAAATAGGCCATTTTTTATATTTAAAGAAAAAGTGTGGTCTCACTATTGAGGGGCGCCATTGTGGTCTTTGGACCCATTAATTTCAAATATATAGGAAGTATAGCCCTGTGCCTGATCTTCTGTAGAAGTGCCCTTTGTTGGTATTACACGAAGGTTTACAACCCAAAACAAAATCTAACATAACCTGCATCTAAAGTAAGTTGTACAGTAAGGAATTATAAGATCTGCTATAAGTGTTATCTGCATACAGTACAATGAGACTTCTTTGTCACATGATCTTCACATAGGGTTTAATAGTGTTCAGTAATCACTTACAGAATGCAAAAAATGATCCAATGCTGAATTGGACATTTGCAATGTTGGTTCTGGAAAGGAGAAAACATCTTTTAGTTAGTTTAATAATTCTTTTGACAGATGAACACGGACGGCGAGATTGCAATTGGTTCTACAATGGTTATTGATCTATTGCCTTTTATCTAGGCCAGCAAAAGGCAGCTAATTTCATGTGGCTAAAATGACAAGAAAGTCAATTTCTATGACTTGTTCATATGGACATGCAAGACTGTAATTGTACAAAAACTGTGCTTGATCCTGGGTACTATCGAATATTTATCTCTGGTATTCGTCTTTCCTCTGAATCAACGTAATGAAAAACTTGGTACATTTAAGTAAGAGGCAAGAGAGTAAGTTCACTTTGTCACCAACATGCTACTGTGATTGCTTCTGGAGCGATCACATGAAGCAGCAGGAACCAGGATGCTGGAAGTGGATGGCGCTTGGCAAGCTGGCTGCTCCACCAGAGCACTTGGCACGATCACTACTTAGAGCAGGGGGTGGTCAACTCCAGTCAAAATGGGCCACCAACAGGTTGGGTTTTCAGGATATCCCTGCTTCAGCACAGGTGGCTCAGTCAATGACTGAGCCACTGATTGAGCTACCTGTGCTGAAGCAGGGATATCCTAAAACCTGACTTGTTAGTGGCTCTTGAGGACTGGAGTTGACCACCCCTGCCCTAGAAAATGAGCAACTGCCCACGACATATCAGGTAGTGCCCTGTAAAGGTTAATGCACGGTGATTCTCCGGCAGTTCGATCTATATCCCCACGTAACAGGAACACATTTTTTGGGGTCAATGAACTTGGATTTTCTATTTAGTACATATGTGAAATGAAATGCGTTTCCACGCTTTGGGGTTCTGCGCCCTTCTAATGTGATCCGGTAATTCTTATTGCCTGTTATATATTTCCTGGATCATGATGACCGAGTAATCCATTTACATGGGGAGGGGGGGGGGGGGTTGAAGCTGGAACCCCAACTTAAAGTTTTAGCATGAGGTTACCTAAAGATCATAAAAACCCTCTGGTTACTATGAAGGCATTGGGGTTAAATTATATTTTTAGACAACTTAAATATTTGCGGATTAAGCCCTACGCTTAATCTGTCCTCAGGTGGCTCAATCAGTGGCTCAGTCTTCAAGCCACCTGTGCTGACGCATGAAGCCACTGATTGAGCCAACTGTGCTGAAGCAGGGATATGCTGAAAAAGCTGACCTGTTGGGGGGTCTTGAGGACTGGAGTTGATAACCCCTGTATTAACGAGAGGGGCCTGCACTTGAATGCGTTCCCGTATTTTGCTGACCTCTCGCAGCAAAAGGGCTAAACATGCCATTAGATTACTACATGGCCTTAAACGCTTGGGGCGCCTCCCCCTGAGAGGGAGAAGTCCCTTCTAAGACCAGCGTCTTCTCTCCCCTCCCCACAAAATGCATTCTCCATTGATATTTCAAACATTAAGATTCTAGTAATCTGAGAATTGTAATTCCAAAGAAACCGTGTTGAAAGTGAGAATATAAAATGCTGAAAATGGAAGTGAGCCACAGCTGGAGATCTCCATCCTTCTGAACTCAGACCATTGACTAAATGCTCTTTAGCTGCTTCTATATCCATGCTTACAACAGGGATAAAAATCCTCACACATCTAGAGATGTCACAGATCACAAAAGAAGCGATATACTGTCTTTTGGTTTTATTAGACAAATTGCCAGTTCAAACAAAAAGATTAATCCTCGTCATATGATTCATCTTGTTCAATTGTAAAATTGTCTAGAAACTTGAATAATATTACATGTGGATACTCTGATTGTGTGCCTGTGTGCCTGTTGTTGTGTGTGATGTCTATGCATAATTCTTTCTGTTCTCCTCCTCTCTCGCAGGTCAGAGCACTTCCATCCAAACTCCCACAGACACTCGTGTTATGATTTTCTCTTCCTTCCGAGACAGTGTTCAAGAGATTGCAGAAATGCTCAACCAGCATCACCCGACTGTACGGGTCATGACCTTTATGGGACATTCATCCACTGGAAAAAACGTGAAGGGTTTCACACAGAAAGAGCAGCTCGAGGTGCATAGCAAATTTTCCTCATTAGCATCTGTAATGCAAAGATTCTGGATTCAGCCAATAACTTGCACACTCTGAGTCAGTAAACAGTCTTAGAGATGTAATCAAAAAGGGTTTTTACTTTGCTTCAGTTCTATTCTCAGTTACAGCTTGCACAGCTAAACGGCATACAAAAGATAAAGCTCCAAACACCCGGGGAAGCCCCACCAGTCTAGTCTGATCCTGCGAGAGTGTTCTTGGCCAAGGCACCTGCACGGTCCATGGAGAAGCTTCTGGCACTATCCCAGCCTAGGCACTTATTTATAGCATATTTTGTTAGGCTTCCTCCAATCAGTGCTGAGTGTTATAGCAAATGCATACTTAAACTGAGTCACACTTCCTTTGTCGTAAACAACTCTATGTATGGCAAACGTGACGGAGAGAGAGAGAGCACTGCTTACTCAAAGCACATGCCATGGCACACTTAAGATGATGAGTGGTACTTTCCCATATAGTCACACTTTTTTTGAAGTAAACAACTCTTATATATGGTAACAAACATGTGACAGAGAGAGCTCTGCTTACCCAAAGCACATGTCATGACACACTTAAGCTGGTGAGTGGTACTTTCCCATATAGCATCTTAACTAGAGTGAAATCACGGTCTGGCTTATTTGTTTCAGAGGTGGTCCATAATGTATCCATTATAACTAGAGCTTCTTTTATAATAAGCCTGCTGTTCAAAAGTTGCCTAGTCCATAAAAAGCTATCATAAGGCCTCAATTATACCAGAAACTGCAGAGCAATCCTGTGACGTCATCGAAACGACGTAGCGGCGCTACATGTGCACATTCAGAAGCGATTTGTAGCACTACTGCAGGGAGGCATGGCCAGATTCTCTGTGTGTGTGTGGTTTGTTTAAGATGCACTGTGATTGGCCGTGCAAATCACGTGACGCGGCCATCGCCTGTGAAAAACAAAACCTCAAATGTCTTCATGAGACAGAAGCTTTGCAGCACGTCGCGGCGCTACCGTCACGATTGGAATGTGCGCTTTCATTGTATTGTTTTGTTTTTAAGCTGCGTGGCATCGCGCGTGATTTCTGGTCTAGTCACGGCCTAAGAGTTTTTCATGTGTTGATCAGCGCAAGCTTTTGAGATCTTGCAAGTCTCTTTTATAAGATGTCTCATACTAGAGGCCTCACGCGAACCCGACATTTCACTCTAAGGGCTTGGGGAAGAGCGCGTGGCCTCTGCAACTGCCCGCGCCCCCCCAGAAAATTCTCGCGCACCCCTGAGTTATTTTTGTCATAAAATAACACAGTGCCCTCATTTTTATAATCGCTCGCACACTGAGTTTATAAAACAGTATATTATTTATTTTCATATTGGCAGCAACAGTTTGATCTGTTAATAATGAAACAATTGAAGTTCGTAGCATCAGATATTTTATACGTCGTGCCCCATATTCCAGAACCGGTCAGATTTCTATATATAAGATCCCGTTACGGCAGCAATAAGAACAACCGTGGGGTTTCAAAAGCAGAGGCATTATTTTCTTTTTTTAATATTTTGTTTCTTCTCATACCTAGGTGGTAAAACGTTTTCGTGAGGGTGGCTATAACACTCTGGTCTCCACGTGTGTAGGGGAGGAAGGCCTCGATATTGGCGAAGTGGATCTGATCGTTTGTTTCGACGCCCAGAAGAGCCCAATCCGTCTTGTGCAACGCATGGGCCGTACTGGGAGGAAACGACAAGGCCGGATTGTTGTCATTCTGTCTAAAGGAAGGGAGGAGAGGGTAAGGGAGGGCTGTTATTCTGTGTATAGGAAGGGAGGAGAGGGTAAGGCAGTGCTGTTATTCTGTGTATAGGAAGGGAGGAGAGGGTAAGGGAGGGCTGTTATTCTGTGTATAGGAAGGGAGGAGCGGGTAAGGCAGTGCTGTTACTCTGTGTATAGGAAGGGAGGAGAGGGTAAGGCAGTGCTGTTATTCTGTGTATAGGAAGGGAGGAGAGGGTAAGGCAGTGCTGTTATTCTGTGTATAGGAAGGGAGGCGAGGGTAAGGGAGGGCTGTTATTCTGTGTATAGGAAGGGAGGAGAGGGTAAGGGAGGGCTGTTATTCTGTGTATAGGAAGGGAGGAGAGGGTAAGGCAGTGCTGTTATTCTGTGTATAGGAAGGGAGGAGAGGGTAAGGCAGGGCTGTTATTCTGTATAGGAAGGGAGGAGCGGGTAAGGCAGGGCTGTTATTCTGTATAGGAAGGGAGGAGCGGGTAAGGCAGTGCTGTTACTCTGTGTATAGGAAGGGAGGAGAGGGTAAGGCAGTGCTGTTACTCTGTGTATAGGAAGGGAGGAGAGGGTAAGGCAGTGCTGTTACTCTGTGTATAGGAAGGGAGGAGAGGGTAAGGCAGTGCTGTTACTCTGTGTATAGGAAGGGAGGAGAGGGTAAGGCAGGGCTGTTATTCTGTATAGGAAGGGAGGAGCGGGTAAGGCAGTGCTGTTACTCTGTGTATAGGAAGGGAGGAGAGGGTAAGGCAGGGCTGTTATTCTGTGTATAGGAAGGGAGGAGAGGGTAAGGCAGTGCTGTTACTCTGTGTATAGGAAGGGAGGAGAGGGTAAGGCAGTGCTGTTACTCTGTGTATAGGAAGGGAGGAGAGGGTAAGGCAGTGCTGTTACTCTGTGTATAGGAAGGGAGGAGCGGGTAAGGCAGTGCTGTTATTCTGTGTATAGGAAGGGAGGAGCGGGTAAGGCAGTGCTGTTACTCTGTGTATAGGAAGGGAGGAGCGGGTAAGGCAGGGCTGTTACTCTGTGTATAGGAAGGGAGGAGCGGGTAAGGCAGGGCTGTTACTCTGTGTATAGGAAGGGAGGAGAGGGTAAGGCAGGGCTGTTATTCTGTATAGGAAGGGAGGAGCGGGTAAGGCAGGGCTGTTATTCTGTATAGGAAGGGAGGAGCGGGTAAGGCAGGGCTGTTATTCTGTGTATAGGAAGGGAGGAGCGGGTAAGGCAGTGCTGTTACTCTGTGTATAGGAAGGGAGGAGCGGGTAAGGCAGGGCTGTTACTCTGTGTATAGGAAGGGAGGAGAGGGTAAGGCAGGGCTGTTATTCTGTATAGGAAGGGAGGAGCGGGTAAGGCAGGGCTGTTATTCTGTATAGGAAGGGAGGAGCGGGTAAGGCATGGCTGTTACTCTGTGTATAGGAAGGGAGGAGCGGGTAAGGCATGGCTGTTATTCTGTATAGGAAGGGAGGAGCGGGTAAGGCAGGGCTGTTATTCTGTATAGGAAGGGAGGAGAGGGTAAGGAAGTGCTGTTATTCTGTGTATAGGAGGGGAGGAGCGGGTAAGGCAGTGCTGTTACTCTGTGTATAGGAAGGGAGGAGAGGGTAAGGCAGTGCTGTTACTCTGTGTATAGGAGGGGAGGAGCGGGTAAGGCAGTGCTGTTATTCTGTGTATAGGAGGGGAGGAGCGGGTAAAAATGTGGTGAAAGCAAAATGTTCCCTTGTGTATAAGATTAGAAGTTGATAAAGTGAGGAAATAACTACTTAATGGGGAGCTCTTAAAGATTCTTCGACTGAGCCACCTGTGCTGAAGCAGGGATATCCTGAACAGCCGACCTGTTGGTGGCCCTTTAGGACTGGCGTTGCCCCCCTCCCCCTGGTTTTGCAGCTCTGTGTTTTTCTATATATGATCCAGCAGACCAGAACTCATTAACCCATATTACTTAATAACATCCAAAGCTGTTGCTCTCAATTTGCACCTGTAATTTGATGTTATTGATTGTACTATGATTATTTTGGAATTATTTAGTAACAATGCACAAAGATCACAATTGATACCATGAGAATCTGCTCTTTTATACTGTAATTAGCTAAGCAGCTTATAAACTGTTTATTGGGTATACAGTATGAATTCTTCAGGGTCATGTTGGTATTAGAAACATTGACTGCTGCATCCGGTTTTATATTAATACAAAGACACGTTTGTTAGACAGCCCTCCTGCTTTTGCCTCTTATTTCTCCAAATATTACAAGCTAATCGTAGCTGTCAGTTTAGTTATTTTTTTAGCAGCACAAAGAAAAGGGAGAGAGTAATTTACAAAACGCAGAATTTGATGCATCCCATTATAATGTGTCCTTTTGGCGCTCCCCAATTTCCAAGCGAGCGCACATGGAGCCAGAATTGTAACAAAGTACCTTGATTCAATGACATAAAGCATGTTACTGGCTGTGCACCTATAACCCCGGCTGTGCACCTATAACCCCGGCTGTGCACCTATAACCCTGGCTGTGCACCTATAACCCTGGCTGTGCACCTGTAACCCCGGCTGTGCACCTGTAACCCCGGCTGTGCACCTGTAACCCCGGCTGTGCACCTGTAACCCCGGCTGTGCACCTGTAACCCCGGCTGTGCACCTGTAACCCCGGCTGTGCACCTGTAACCCCGGCTGTGCACCTGTAACCCCGGCTGTGCACCTGTAACCCCGGCTGTGCACCTGTAACCCCGGCTGTGCACCTGTAACCCCGGCTGTGCACCTGTAACCCCGGCTGTGCACCTGTAACCCCGGCTGTGCACCTGTAACCCCGGCTGTGCACCTGTAACCCCGGCTGTGCACCTGTAACCCCGGCTGTGCACCTATAACCCTAGCTGTGCACCTATAACCGTGCACCTATAACCCCGGCTGTGCACCTATAACCCTAGCTGTGCACCTATAACCGTGCACCTATAACCCCGGCTGTGCACCTATAACCCTAGCTGTGCACCTATAACCGTGCACCTATAACCCCGGCTGTGCTGAAAAGCTGCGTCGTGCGACAGGAATAAGCTTATAGGGTTCCATGTTAAAATGGATAAGAAGTAAAAGGTGACTCACTAAGTGCTCATTTGCATGTCATTTGCCAGAATCCCTGGCTGCAGTGGAAGCACTGTATGCTAAGAGATATTGGGGAAATAGAGGGTTGCAGACCTGTCTGAGACGTGTGAATGTGCTCACAAGTGATCTTTTTATTTGCTTGACTCAAATACAAATGGCCCCCTTTGTTTCAGTTCTGCTTTAGCATTCCTTTAATTCAGGGGTGGTCAACTCCAGTCCTCAAGGGCCATCAACCGGTCAGGTTTTCAGGATATCCCTGATTCAGCACAGGTGGCTCAACCAGTGCCTCAGTTGAAGCAGGGATATCCTGACCTGTTGATGGCCCTTGAGGTCTAGAGTTTGCTTGGTAAATGACCAGCATGGGAAAACCTAGGTTACCTGCAATTGCACCATGTGGTTTCTGGGTAGTATTTGTCCGTGATTGTCACTAAACGTTGGCTTACAGAACCTCCAGCTGATATGAGTATTTCTTTTCTGGACAGACCTATAACCAGAGCCAAAGCAGTAAGAGGAGCATCTATAATGCCATTTTGGGAAATGACAAAGTGCTTCACTTTAATCTTGAAAGTCCTCGCATGGTCCCAGATGGAATAAACCCCAAAGTGCACAAGATGTACGTCACGCAGGGGACATTCGAGTCCAAGGACAACACGCGGCCGTTTTCAAAAGACAGACGATCAAACACAACGCATCGTAAATCATCTCTCTTCTTTAATGGGGAAGGTATGTACGGAATTCGCCTACCACTAGTGTCCGCCAGTCGCCACTCTCATCTATAGCTTGCACCTCGCCACTTCCACGGCTTTTGCACTTTTACATTTAAAGCAGCAATACCACTTTCCCCCTCCCTTTTCTTAAATTTTTTAATATATAAAGGATGTGACGATGTAATATTCTATGTCAGTGGTTTCCAGCCTTTTTTTGGTTAAGGAACCAAATGTGAAATTCGGAGGAACTCCAACCCTCTCTAATAGCGCGTCTGAGATCAGATACATTGTAAGGAACCCTCTCTAATAGCTCGTCTGAGATCAGATGCATTGTAAGGAACCCTCTCTAATAGCGCGTCTGAGATCAGATACATTGTAAGGAACCCTCTCTAATAGCTCGTCTGAGATCAGATACATTGTAAGGAACCCTCTCTAATAGCGCGTCAGATCAGATACATTGTAAGGAACCCTCTCTAATAGCGCGTCTGAGATCAGATACATTGTAAGGAACCCTCTCTAATAGCTCGTCTGAGATCAGATACATTGTAAGGAACCCTCTCTAATAGCGCGTCTGAGATCAGATACATTGTAAGGAACCCTCTCTAATAGCGCGTCTGAGATCAGATACATTGTAAGGAACCCTCTCTAATAGCGCGTCTGAGATCAGATACATTGTAAGGAACCCTCTCTAATAGCGCATCTGAGATCAGATGCATTGTAAATTCTTCTGTATTTGGTACAATTTTTTAAAATGACCTGAAAATTACAGGGAACCCTTTAGGGGGAGGCCTGTTGAACCCAAGGGCTCCTAGGAACTCTAAATGAAAAATACTTGTTTATGGATTACAGGGAGAAGCAGATAAACAGAAATTCTTCACACCTAATATGGGGGGGGGGGGGGGGGAGAGGGAGTTCCCAATGGGATTTTTCTTTTAGAAAATGTAGGGATTTACTGGAATTTTTACATATTTCATTGAATCGAAGAGTTTAGAAAAAAATGTGATCAGTTTACTTCTGTTCTCATGTTTTTTTATATAACCACTCGTGCGATCTGTGGAACTAGTTTCTGGGATATTGTTAGTAAATGCGCATGCGCTCAGTGTAACACATATTAAATTCAGGGATTATTGCACGTATTTTGGTATTCCCTCATTATTTTCTGTTTTATTGATTTTTATTTTAATGAGAACGTGCTGGGGGAGCGGGGGAGGGGGGAATATATGACAATGGGAGCGCTCTTAAAAAAATGTCTGTACTGTAGATGATATTGGAGGTAATTGGGCATAGTGTAAACCGGTATACATACTGTACTGTTCATATACTAATCTTACTTTACAGAAATACAGGAATACAGGTTTCTTGTATAAGGACAAATCCTTGACCATTCGGAGTCTAAGGAATATAAACGTACATTTTAGGAAACTGAGAAAAGATATAGCCGAATAATCATACTGGTGCACATTTCTGACAATGTTCTGTACAGCGACAAACCTCTGTCAATTTCTCTAAACGCAAACTATGATCACCGCATCCGTTCAGTTCAGTGCTTATCGTTCACATTTCTTCCAAACCTGAGCCAGCCGGGGTTGACCTCTAGACATTGGGGATGGATTGGTGCTGTGGAATCCCATCTGGGGGATTTGGACAGCAAACTAAGCAAATGTGCCCTCTCGCACCCTAAAAAAAAACTAAATACTGTATATTACAAACAATAAGTATTGGCCTCAATATGGCCAACTGGCATGTAAAAGTGAGCCCCATCTCATGTCCTTTAAAGTAATTACCGACTCTGTTCTAAGCCAAAATACACATACAGGACAGCACGTCACCAGAAGAAAACATACAGCACAAACGCACAACTTGCCATTTCTTTAGTTGACAGCCCACCCATCTCATCGAGCTAAACGAGGGACGTGGTGCCACTAAGGTGGGATTGGTGCAGGAATGGATTCCTGGATTCCCTTGGCCCTCTTGATCTTCTCTGCGATCTCTCTCCTTCCACCTCTTCTCCTTGTGGGTCCTACTCCCCCATTTCTGATGCAGCGAGTTCCGTGTGTGTGTTCCACGCAACTATACGTCTGGAACTCTGAGAAATATTATCATTTTATTTTTAAATCATTACCACCTCTGATTTCTTTGGTCTCTTATCAACCTCGCCACTGTTCCAAGCTCTGTTGTTGGCCCGAAATATTGATCTATTAATATTGTTAAGGTGTGTATGTATGTGTATATATATATATATATATATATATATATATATATATATATATAATCTATATATATCTACTGTATATGTATATATGTATATATGTATATATATATATATATGTGTGTATATATATATATGTATATATGTATATGTATATATGTATATATATATATATATATATATATATATATATATGTATATATATATATATACACTGTATATATATATATATTTTTTTTTATAGTAACTTGATTGGATGTACGTGTGTGTGTGATAATTGGGCCTGTGGTGTGTGTTTCTTAAAAAGTTTTTTTATTAATTTAAAACACGTTTTATTAGTTTAGGTTTTTATTTCATTTTCAAAAGATCTAATTTGGGATATTTATACAAACTTCTCTGCTGCCTGCGTGGCACACTGCGTCGTACACTGCATGGCTCTGAGGTATGCAAAGAAACCACATGTGCGCAGTAGGAAAAGAAAACACACAAAAATCAGTGAAACTAAGATAAAAAAATGAATTCTGGACTCTAGTGAACTTACTGTACAATTTTTTTTTTATTTAAACCTATAAATTGCCCAGTGCAACTTATTGAGTTGACTGTTTTTGTTCTTGCTGTTCATCTTCTTGTACACACACAGTATTTTACACTTTGTTGATGCGCATGAATAAGCTACATTCCGCGAAACGGATTGTGTGTTCCACTGAACTTATTGTAACTCTCTGAAATGCATGTACTTTCCCCGCAACAATACGTAACGCGTGCTGTGGGCCCATAATGCAACTCTCTGAATTAGGGGTCGAGGCAGGTATAGCAATACAAATTGCATTTTGCCATGCCCAGTAACGCCAGTCCTCAAGGGCCACAAACGAGTCAGGGTTTCAGGATATCCCTGCTTCAGCACAGGTGGCTCAATCAGGGGCTTTGTCATTATGATTGAGCCCCCTGTGCTGAAGCAGGGATATCCTGAAAACCTGACCTGTCGGTGGCCCTTGAGGACTGGAGTTGGCCACACCTGGTGTAGAAGATCGCAATTAGGCGAGCTTTTTTGTATTGCATGACGCGTTAACGGGGGCAATAGTCTGCTACATCTATACATTGCGAGTTCCCCAGGCTTGTTACTCTTTCACGTGCCTGTGCTTTTTCTTTTTGCCGATGTGCACCCGTCTCAACTCTCTTCCGGCGTTGAAAGGGTTGAACGGGGAGTTTAACAGGAACTGCTTTTTATTGTTGTAGCGGAGAGGCACCGTAAACCTCTTTAGCCATTTGGGTGATCACTAGATGCCGTAAGGAACGAAAGATCCAATCTACACATTGGAGTACCGTGAAGAGTAGGGTCTGCTTTCCAGCCTAAATGTACAAAGCCATTAAACATTACAACAAAGCAACACCCAGTACCTATTACTTTCATTACTGACTGATGTAGAAGGGGGGATAGATTGAGCACTGCAAGGATTGGAAGAGGGCTGGAGGCAGGTATAAAAATAAAACTATTTATTAGGCATGTTAGCCAAAAAACATACAAGAAAGGGGTCCTGTAACTTGCTTCTCTCCGCAAGGAGCTTTATCAGAGAGTGACCCGTGCTGAACATGTAGTGACTTAAATAGCCGCCTCTCCATGTAGAAAAACAGCTTCCACCTGTACACACCTGACTCACTGAGCCAGATCCAATGCACAGTGGGGGAGGATATGTTTAACTATATCACCACCGGAGAGACAGCAAGAAAGTACAAATACACTTTTCAACAAATATCATATTCCAGTATCCCAAGAACAACTAAGAATAAGCAAAACTTGAAAATCAAGATCGACACAAATACACTCATAGTGAAATATTTAACATAAACATATATAAATTAAAAACATATATAATAGATACTGTGATAAAGAATCAGAGGCAATAAAAACAGAGCGCATAGCGTACGCTGCAAACACCCCTTAATATAAATGACACCATATGGAAATTTGATCATATGAAGCATAAGGAAAACAATGTTGTTTTGGAAAAAACATATCCTAAAGTTACTAATTGTATGCTTTTATGTTCTGAATAAATCCTTAAAAGTAGTCATAATGAAACAAATGTCCAATTGTGTTATGACTAGATAGAACAAATGATTAAATAATAATTATAATAAAGTGAATTAACTCTAGTCTGTAATAATAAACATGGGCGTTGACTTGAAGGCTTACTTAACTATAAGACATAATAAAATAAACATATTAATGATTAATATCATATTAATGAAATTGCTTATAATTCTATGTCCAATACACACAATTTGATTGAAACAGCATATTTAAAGGTAGAGAAAACATCTTCTGATCTAAAAGTTAATTGATGAAATAAACAAGTTACTGTGAGTGAAGCACCTGTTTTTTTAATGTGCAGCTGATCTCTGCGTACTGCAGCCAGGGTGGTCACGGCGCCTGCTTTACAACACGCAACAGGGCGTAGAGTGTTCGGTCACTCAACAGAGGTCTCCGCTATACACAGAGAGAACTCCAGGGATTACTGAACCAGCATTGCCCCTGCCCCACAGTTATCTACACTATTCCGTTCATACTGATCTAGCAGGCTGCCCCATCACCCCACATCTACTTGGCTGACCTATGCGCTACTTTACAAACCGCCTGGTTCCTTGGCTTCTTCATTACTGACTTTATTGTTACATACATGTGATTGGCTTCATGCATTGATTATGTCCACAAGCGTTTTTGTAGCACCGCTTGGGACCAGTGTCCCATTTTGTCTCTGATAATCATTAGGGACTGGGTGGTAGCCAGCATAGAGCATTGGGAAGAGTGCAGCACTGATCCCAAAGTTGGAGATTGTATGGCAGGGTTTATACAGTATTTCTTTACAAATCACAATTAAAATCCACATGTAGAGAAGATAGAATTTGAAGCTCATACTTCAAAAGAAAGAACCTGCGCATTCCCACCTTGACATGCACAATTTTGCACAAACATGAGAGAGCGTTGTGGCAAACCATTGTTTTTTTAGTCTTCCAGTCTTGGTGTCATTATACACCTGTATCCCCTAATACTCTATTTCAGTGAAAGATACTATGAAAGAAGATTGGTCTTTGACGCACACAGAGTTTGAAACCTGGAACAGGATTTACCGGCTGCAGGAGTCTGACGGAGTAAAAGATGTGATCCTACCAAAATCTCACTTTGCGTGTTTCAGAGACACAGACCCAGTAACCGTAAGTTCAATATTAACTGTACAGCAACATTCCTGTATGGCCAATCGATGATGTATCCTTTTTCAGTGTGTATACCCCAGGGGTAGCCAACTGTAGTCCTCAAGAGCTACCATCAGCTGAGCCACTTGTGCTGAAGCAGGGATATCCTGAAGACCTGACCTGTTGGTAGCTCTTGAGGACTGGAGTTAGCTACCCCTGGTAAACACACACACACTAAAAAAGAAAAAGCACAACCATTATTGCCAACATTTAATTGACAATCTATATATAAGAAATAGTTAATTGGGACAATCATGGTAGTAAAGAAAAATATATGTTAAAAGCAGATATTTACAATCTGCGCAGTGTGATTCACAATAAGTTTGAAGATATAGATATATATATATATTTTTAAAAAATTTTTTTTTTTTTTTTTTTCTTCCTACTCAAATGTGGAAACTGTACCAATATGCTGACATACGTGGACAGTGACTTCATATTATATTACTAAACACATTTAAATAGCCAGAGGAATGAGAGGGCATTCATATTCCTAAGTGGGGTTTTGCCCTATTACTTTGCTTTTGATTGACCAATTGCAACTAGACTGTTCTGTGCTACCAAATGTCCATTTGTGATTTCAGGAAGCGCCCCCTGGAAAAGTTCGGGAACTGTCCCTTACAGAATGGAAAGTCTGGCAGAACCGCCCCTTCCCCACACACTTTGTACCTCACTCTGACAGATGCAAGAATTTCATAGCGATCATGGAGATGATCGAGCTGATGAGACATGAGGAGGTAAGGACTGGTCGGATACATAACGTTTACCTAAGAAATCTGTTCACTCCTATTCTATTAGGCTTTAGGTTTTCCATGTCTGTGCCGAAGGTATGGTGAACATTTTTCTCTTTGTGTTAAATTGCAATGTTAACAAACAAATTCGCACTTCTACACACGCACGCACTCGCTCTCCTACGCACGCACTCGCTCTCCTACACACGCACGCACTCGCACTCCTACACACGCACGCACTCGCTCTCCTACACACGCACGCACTTGCTCTCCTACACGCGCGCACTCGCTCTCCCACACACACACAATGGTGAATGATGCCCAGGTTGAGATCTCACTGTAGATCAGAGGACATTGTGTACGATCACTAACTCCTATCTTTACTGAAGATGGAAAACATGAATAAACGTTAGCCTGGTCTATCCCTGTAATTATAATACGGCCTGGGTCATTGAGGGCTCATGCCAGGGGTAGGTGCTGGGGGAGGAAAGGGAGTGGATTAGGTCTGACAAGTGGTAGGCATGGAGTACCTAAAGAGGAGCAGAAAAGCAGAGGCTTTAGTCTGCATGTTTCTTTAACCCTTTGAGTGTCGGAGAGGCCGTGGTACAAGAGTCTTCCTCTTCCGTTCCCCGCAGAACACGATCTCGCCCTAAACAGTGAGCTGAAAGCCATAGCACAGCCACCACCACCTTGTGGGGCAATCAGAGGCTTAACCATGCAGTCTCTCATAGCTGGTTCTTCCTTATGAAGCATTGAATGTCAAATACAATTGGAGTCAGATGAGGGATCTCAAATGTGTACCAGTCAAATTAAGGGTAAAATGAACAGGATATAAAACTTTTTACCATTCAAGGTATAACAAGGATGCACTTTGGGTCTCTTCGTTCAGCATTATTTCTTTGTTAATTTCCTGCTTCCGATACATTATATTCCATCATTCCCTCTGGTTCCACTCCAGAAGTGACAGCACTAGGTAATATGGAGTTTCTATTGATCAAATTCTTTTATTTGCAATGCATTCAATGATTCAAGGGCTGAAAAGCAGTGAGAAAAGGCCCGGATCCTAAAAACAATGACCTGGCAACAAACGGTTCAAATCTCAGTGTCACCTCTTTGTGCACCAAAATTAGATTGTTAGCTCAATGGGACAGGGACTTATTGTATGTCCAAAATTCTATTTACAGCTCTGAGTACACTGTCAGCGCTGTAAGAGAAAAAATATTATTCTGTCTGCAACCCCTTATCATGCCGGCACTGCCAAATGCGCCACGCTTTCACCAGCAGCCGAAAGGCACAATCAGCAGCCGTTCCCTTGTGTTTCAACATTCCCACTTATTCCTTGTAGAGTGTAAGCTCTCAGGATCAGGTTCGCAGTACCTCCTGTATCTGTTTGCGCCGGTCTGTCCTTCCTTGTATATCATTAATGTCTCTCTGTAAGGCTGTGTCCATGCTGCCTGCTCACGAGCGTGTGACGGAGCGCTTGCTTACAGCAGAGGCGATTCCTGGACTGAGCAGTTGCTTGTCTGTTCATAATGAGCACGTTTTGCTGTTTAAAGGTTGGCTGTTTTAGGGGAAAAGTAGGAAACCTTCAGAACTTTTTTCTTTTCTTATGAAGCAATTCCGCATAGTCTCTAAATAAAGGCCCCATGAAATACAAATGGTTATGTGCTTTGCTCTCGACTTTCTTTACGAATTGTACAAATGAGGCAGGTCAGTCGCTTTCTACAATATTCTAAATGGTTCAGGGTTCTTTTTTTGTTGGTTATATTAGAATAATGTATTATCCAGCATTCTGCAGTACAACTGTTAATGGATTTCTAGCAAGGGCATTTCAAAAGCCTCTTTATAAGATATAACGGAACAGCTATTCAGTTTGAAGTGCTCTTAATGTACTTTCATATTAGTAGGCTTTCTTTTATCTCAAAGAAACAAAGAGAGAGAAGCACAGAGAGCCCGGTAGTGTGATACTGTTTTCTCAAAATTCAAATGATACAGGTAGGCAGCACACTCAGAAAATCCACAAATTTAAATTGTTCATCGAAATGAAGTTGCTTCCGAAACTTGTGTCCCCCTCGATCTTGGTGAAAGCGTCCTACAATGTTTCCACTCCTCCCCGTGTAATGGAAGCCGAGATGGCGTCATACAAACACATGCGGGAGGAACCAGAGAGTTCGCCAGGGAAGGCGCCGGAATGACAGTCCTCCAAACCGCATACACATTCGTGGAAACGAAGTCCACTTAATCATATTTACTTTATCTGTGTTTTGAAGAAAACATTCAGGGATTATATTAAACAGCATCTTTTCACAGATGACAATGCTATCAATTATTTAGTCCCTTTTCAGCGGTCGATTTTGTGTGTGTGTGTGTGTTTATAGATCTCTCTGATACATTATGTAATATATAGATATATCTCGATCATCTGCCCTTTTCGATCCACTGCTGGATGAAGGTCTCCGATATTCCAGGCACTACAATTTATTTATTACATTACGCAGTACATTAGTTCGTTAAACTTGCGTGGTTGATGGGCAGGGGTCGGGGTTAGATCTCTGGATTTAGTCTGGTCAGTGGCATGGTGATGGGTCTGACAGTGGAGACACTTGTTCTATGAGGTGGGTGACTTTGGGGTGTTTTGGAGAGACTTTAGGAAGGAGTAGGGGAGATCATGGGCATTGGGGAGGGAGGGGATGGGATAGGAGGTTAATGGGGGATCATGGAATGTGATGGAGAAGAGATGAGTTTTGAGTTGGCTTCTGAAGATAGTTAGGGAGGGGGCAGATTGAATGTGGTGCAGGAACTTGTTCCAATGGAGGGGGGCTGAGTAAGGCAAAAGATCGAGAGCAGGCACAGGGGTGGGGGGGGGGGGGAGAAAGTGAGGGTTGTGGCAATCGGGGAGCAAAGAGAATGGGAAGGTGTGCAGCGAGAGATGAGTGCTGAAAGGTAAGGAGGGGCAAGAGCATGGAGAGTTTTGTAGACCAGGGTGAGGAATTTGAAGAGGAACTTTATTATTTCTAAAATGTTTTATCGGGAAGTAATACATTGAGAGTTACCTCTCGTTTTCAAGTATGTCCTGGGCACAGAGTTAAGATGACAAGTAATACATGGTTACAAATACATAGTTACATAAGTCAACAGGGTATACATTATATACAAGACATTGCATGCACAGTTAGAGATAATATATATTATAGGCTTTTGTAACAGTTACAGACCAGATTAAAATGTTCAACAGCTTTAGTTTTGAAAGAACTTAAACTGATGGTGGATGTGTGAGTCTCGGGTAGATTGTTCCAGTTTTGGGGGGCATGGTAAGAGGAGGAGCGGCCGGATACTTTGTTGAGCCATGGGACCATGAACAAGTCTTTTGGAGTCGGATCTCGGATAAGTGTTGCATGTGGTAGGGGTGAGGAGCTTGTTCATGTAGATGGGTAGCTTGCCAGAAAGTATTTGAAGGCAAGACAGGAAAGATGAACTTTCCGCTTAGACTCAAATGATGACCAATCTAGTTGTTTGAGCATTTCGCAGTGATGTGTGTTGTAGTTGCATTGGAGAACAAAACGGCATATTGAATTGTAGAGGGTATCAAGTTTGTTAAGGTGGGTTTGGGGTGCAGAGCCGTATACTATGTTTCAAGAGTTGATAATTGGCATTAGCATCTGCTGTGCGATACGCTTTCTGACCAGCAGACATAGGGAGGATTTGTTCCCGTAAAGTACACCTAGTTTGGCATATGTTTTGGATGTCAGGGTATCAATGTGCATCCCGAATGTTAAATGGGAGGCAAACCATATGCCCAGGTATTTAAAACTAGTAACAGGTGTTAGGGTGGTGTTAGCGTTGGTTCTGATCTGGAGCTCAGTCACTGGAAGCTTTAGAAATTTGGTCTTGGTTCCAAATACCATTGTTACAGTCTTGTCAGTGTTTAAAAACAGTTTGTTTTGGGAAATCCAACTTTCAAGTCTCAAAAAGTCAGACTGAAGTATGTGTTCAAAGTCGGAGAGGCTATGGCTGTATGCATATAGGATTGTGTCATCTGTATACATGTGTATTGAAGCTTCCATACAAGCTGTGGGCAGATCATTGATGAACACTGAGAAGAGTAGGGGCTTAAGACTTAAATAATGTCACGTTATTTGAAGATAATGCCGTGTTATCCTGAAATTACTCTAATCTAATTACCTCAATTACAGGGGGGTTTTTTGCATTTGATTAACTTGGTGAATAAGGTGGTAACTTGGGGGAAAATAACACCTGTTTCAGTTAACTTCATGTTTTTTTGCTCTGATTTAACAGAACTTCGTTAATTTAGACCTTGGTGTTCGGAGCTGGAACGATGTACTAGCTGTGCAAATATAATTCAGAACGATTCAGTGTTTCTGCTGGTTTCAGATGTGAAGAGTGAGAAGGGGTTGTCTTTTATGTGGAATGACCTACTTTTGTGAACATCTACAGTGTCAGAAGACCTTTCCTGCTGGCAAAGAATGGTTTCTCACATGATTTCCATCTACTTTTAGCACAGCACGCATTCCAACCTTAATTGTACTTTTCTAATTGAGCAGGAATTTTCTCCAGTCTTCACATGATCTTCTCCCGTTAATTAATTGACGGTGTATACAAGGTTCACAGCAAATTACAATATAATCAGTAGTCGTTGAATCCTAGATTAGAAAAAAATAATAATGTGCGTATAGTCTGTTGGTCTTGGCCATTTTGTTGCCAAAGGTGCCATGCGCCTCTGGTAGTGAGAGGGTTTTCTTGTACATATGATAAACTTTTTAACCAATCCTAGACCAATATTTAAAAAAAAAAGCATATATCCCATTGTATAGTTTGATAGAAAAAATACTAGGGCGCTCTCTCTAACTGTAGAAGAAAATAAACAAGGCACTAATGTTACAGTAATAGAGGGCCCCTGCATGCACCCCAATGCTGGTACACTACTTCGGAGTCCAATGTCTGCAGCTCAACCCTAAAAGGATCTTTCCATGATCCTCAATAGAATGTGTAAAAGAAGGGAAAATAAGGGGAGCGCAGATCAACAAATGAAGTATACAGAGTACATTCACAATGGTAGAATGGCTAACGGGGTAGCCAAACTACCTGATGCCTCAGTAGTGCACAAGGGTTTATGGTGAACCGCAGCCAATGCACTTTGATGTAGTCTGAACAGGGTGGATGATGGTGGTAATATACACACAAAACTACCCACACGGCCCTGTGTGAGTAAAAGGTCCTCAAAGGTTTTTTTTCTTGGTCCCTCTGTCTGTCGGGGCCTCTGCTGGGTCTTCTGTTCAACTCGCCTATATTTGGAATCACAGGATGGTCCCCCAGGGTTTGAGTAAGATGCAGAGAAAGTGGGTGTTAATTTATTAATAACAGATACTCTCACTGGACTGTAAATGTCCAGATCGCAAATTATTAGATCGCCTTTCAAAAAGCACACAACATCCACAAAATATATGTTAAAGTGGATAATGGGGATTTGGAATTGGAATGAATTGGAAGGCTTTGTTGCCACCCCAAAAATGTCTTTGTACAACAAACTCCCCCTTTATTTTGAATGGGTTAAAATACGACCAGAACCTTCCCTTGGTAAAAGGAGTTTATTATCACAGGTTTGCTGGTTTTTGTTTGTTCTGTCCAGCTTTGCAATGGCAGGTCATTATTTCATGGTCTTGTTTTAAACTTGTGAAACTTTGAGTAGTGGCTCTTAACCTTTAATATTCAGTTGACAAATAAACCAGTCACACACATTAATATTTGGTACGGGGGGGCTAACACATCAGGTTTTCAGGCTATCCCTGCCTCAGCATAGGTGGCTCAGTCTGTGCTGAAGCAGGGGTATCCTGAAAACATGACCTGTTGGTGACCCTCGAGGACTGGAGTTGGCTGCTCCTGAGTCTTAGTACTTGGATTGATAACGTGTTTGTTTCTTGCAATTACACAGGATGGATGCAGCTATGATTTGGAAATGATGTCCTATTTGCACAAGGAAGATGTGGATAGATCAACCAAACCGACAGGAAATAATGTCGTCCACTCTGCCAGTAACCCCAAAGCTGCTAAAAAAGGTCCTCATTCCAAAAAAGGAAAGCGAGCTAAAGTTCCATCTTCATCTTCCTTTCTCGAGCCCGATGAAGAATGTTTGTCGTTGTTCAAAGCATCTAATTTTAAGAGGATCACAAAGTTGTGCTCGGTGGATGTTGGAAATGCAGAGCCAATGATGGATGTTTCCAGAATAACAGAAAGTGACACTACAGAAGTTGAATGTATAGAAGATGAATGTCCAGTTGATTTAGATCAAGACATCTGCATGGGAAACAGTGAGCCACGTGCGCCTGCTCTGAACTGTGATCTTGTGTCAGATCTCGGCTATAGGTCACCAAGTCATTTGGAAGAGGCAGTGACAACGTCTCGACTCATTGCTCGTACTAAAGCTGACTCTGGCTTTCATAGTTTTAGTGAAGAGACCTCATCGGTTTTATCCAACGCGTTTTATACACTGCAATCGCAGATGGATTATGGTGTATTTGCAGAGTTTGCCGATGACAAAAATTGTGAGCTAGAGAATATACGATCATGTATAAAAGTATTTTTGTCACGCTCTCCCCCTCCGATAAGTGAACTTGATGATCTGGATAATATATTGATGCACACAGGAGACACACACAAACAGTTTTATTCTCACCACAGTATTATTGACACTGCTAGTGAAAAACAATGTTTATTAACACAACCACTTCCGTCTATACAAACATCCCACAATCCTAAAGAAATACAGGTGGAAAGCAATCCCATGAAACATCAAGATTGCTTAGGAGAGTTAATGGTACCTGACATTAAGGAAAATCAAAATGGGAAGTCTGTTGGCTTTCCAGTGTCTGATGTTTTAATAGATTTACATAAAAGTGTATCAGCTGATTCACCAACTAAAGAGGACGTGAGGTTAAAGGAATCTTGTTCTAAAGGCAGCAAGTCCAAAGACCCTGATGATGGCACAGCAGAAAATGATACACAGTGGGATGACATCTTTGATTGTGACAGTGAGGAAACTGAAATGGAAAATGTGTCACTTTCTCAGCCTAGTAGCCCTGTGCAAGTAAAGGACAATCTAGGAAGTGGACATATAGAGGAGCAGAAGACTACTATAGATGCTTTGCCTGAACATTTAGATGACAGTTTTAACTTGTTTGAAGATGATCCATTTACTGATTTTGACAACTATAGCCAAGTGAATTCTAAAACTTCAAACAAACAAAAGATCCTTGATGATGAAACAAGTGTAACTTTTAACTTGTTTGATCCGTTTATTTCCCTTAATGACCCTGTAGACACAGAGCAGGAACCTGAAACCAGGGTTTGCTCGGCTTCAGATAACGTTTGGCAACAAGTAGATAATGAGGAAACCTTTGATTGCTCTGAGGAGTTGTTTTCTGTTAACTTCGATCTTGGATTTTCTATTGAGGATGACGAACTCTCAGAGAGTGAAGGTGCTCTGAACAGGAGATCAGAGATTGAATGTGAGAAAGAGGCACCTACCAAACATTTCAAGGTTCCAAGTCCTCCTGACCGGAGTAACATGAGTGTTATTGGAGGTAACGCGTCCACTCCCGTAACCTCAATAGGTGGACATTCGACACTGGCAAAAATGTCTGAAAAACACATTTCTGTAATTTCACCACTGCAGCCAGTCAAAGGCAAAAACTGTGTAACCCCTGAAAAGTCAATGTGCTCTTCATTTCTGACACCACCAGGTGAAAAGTGCAAGAACCCTAAAACTCCTATAGCTTCTATATCTAAATATGAGCTGATGATGCCCGTTACTCCAAAAGCAAGAGGGGGGAAGGGAAACTCTCAAACGGCTTCCTCCTCTCGCAGCTGGGATGTTGGAAGATCGGAGATCAAACAACCAAAGAGGAAGAGTGATTTGGCCGTGCCTAATAACTCTTTAATCAAAGGTACGTTTTTCATTGCAGTGCATCAGGTTTGTCTGATGGGCACCCAAAGTGTACAGTACTTTGCTTGCAGTTAGAATATGATGGTGGAGACCTTACATGTTGCAGCGCAGTTCTATTGAATGATCCAGATGGATATGTTAGAAATATTATAAGTCAAAAAGGAACAAATGACATTTGATGACCTGCCCTGAAAAGCCGGGTTTAGTTGTGAAAAGCTCCAGTAATAACTTTAAGGCCTTGTACATAGTAAACGCGCGTGCCCGAGCACGATGTGTCACGTGTGCCTGCTGCAGAGGCGATCCCTGGCTTGTGGGATCTGGAGGAGGCGGCACAACGGGGAGGTGTGCCAGTGACGTCACGTGCGAGGTTCACTCTCATTGGCTGAACCGCGCAGGAGACCCGGCCGTCGCGCGCCAAAATCAAATTATTTTGACTCGCGAAAAATCGGCTGTGCTGTTGCTCCAGTGCACACGCGCGAGCACTATGGCCTTCCTCGTTGAGGTAAGGCCTTTTGTTCTCGGTGCGTGCAACATCGCTCTAACTATGGACGCGGGCTTGGAATCCCCTACCCCATCATTTTGGACATTGAATGGAATAGTGTTGCGACAAGTTTGGTATTCTGTCATTGTCTGTTACTCCATTTGTGTTGTTCATCTGAGCTCTTTAACTCCGAGTCCCACCTGTGCTGGGCGCACACATGTTACACATATCCTTAGGCCAAGTCCCCGCTGGCGCTGAGCACGCTCATGCTTGGAGAGCGCTCCATGCATGAGCGCCGGGTGTCCTGCTTGTACGCGTGCGCGAGGGAGTGGGGGGGAGTCATTGCGGGTAGTTCAGTGCGGGTAAGTATAGATGTTTACTTACGCGCCGATCGCGGCTGAGCGTGTGTGCACGCACCTGAGCGCACTGCGTGAGCGGGGACTTACATGTATCTGTATATGTAAGTCTCCTTCGCAAGCGCCGCCCGCTCAGCCCAATCAGCGCTAGCGGGGACTTAGCCTAAGTTCTTGTTTTAAGGTATTAAAAAAATGTCTAACTGGGAGAATACACGGCACAAGTTTGATTAACATGAACAGTAAGCACATGATGGCTAATAAATGGGAAATGTTTAAATATTCAGAAATTCGGAACATGTTACTTTAGTGTAGGGGTAGGCAATGCCAGTCCTCAAGGGCCACCAACAGGTCAGGTTTTCAGGATGTCCCTGCTTAAGCACAGGTGGCGCAATTAGTGACTAAGTTGAAGACTGAGCCACCTGTGCTGAAGCAGGGATATCCTGAAAACCTGACCTGTTGGTGGCCCTTGAGGACTGAGGTTGCCTACCCCTGCTTTAGTGTAATTTTTTGTTTGAAAGCCTATGTAACTAATGTTTACATCTATTCGATAAAGTGGTGCCTGCTTCTTATTTAAGCGACATTCTCCTTTAATATTTTGCTCACTTTCTGTCTTTTAACCTGGATGTACATATAGGGCCATATTTACTAAGTGCTACTTTTCCATAAGACACCGGCCCTGGAACCCACCTTTTATAACACATTGAATTTAATGTCAGGGGTGACCAACTCCAGTCCTCAAGGGCCACCAACAGGTCAGGTTTTCAGGATATCCCTGCTTCAGCTCAGGTGGCTGTCATTCTGACTGAGGCACTGATTGAGCCACTTGTGCCGAAGCAGGGACTTCCTGAAGACCTGTTGGTGGCCCATGAGGACCGTCATGGGTGACCCCTGTAATGCGCGCGGTCAAGTGTCTTCCAGCTCTGGAAGGGTCCTGTGGTAAAGCACTGCTTAATGAATATTGTCCGTCATGTCTTCCCTAGGTTTTCTTCTGCGTTCAAATCTCTCTCCTCATCTCCTTTCTTATTTCCATGTTGAGTGGTCTCTGCTCTTCTGCTGTTCCCTAACATTTTCTCCCGGCTCCTGCTCCCTTTGAAACCATCAGGTAATTATTAACATTTTAAGCCGTTCTACGATTCAGCGATATGGCTCTGTCTCTGTTACAGCGTCATATCTGATACAAGGCCTTTATTATGTGCCTCCTGCCACGGTGGTTTTCCTCCTGCGCATTATTTTTTAAATTCTTTGACTGTATTTGGTCCTAACACTTCTGCCGGAAGGCTGACCCATGGATCTACTACCCTTTCAGTAAAGCTCTAAATCTTTCAAATGATGAGTTCTTTTTCATTGTGGAGCACTCCTTGCATTTTCAAAGACGCACATCATCTCCAATTATTGTCTAGCGAAATAATATCAAAGAAAATGCAGTGGCGCAAATGAGTCATTTTGAAACCGCTGAGCGTTGGATCGAGCAGATGGTAATGTGGTTTGTGCTTAATTGTAAATCACTCCGTCAGCTTTGCCTCTTCAATTTGTGTCTCATTAATGGTCCCTTCTTGTTGGCCGCCTCTCGGCAGGAAGCGACAGCGACAGCGACGACGAGGTTGTTTACCGTGGGAAAAGGAAATTGGCCACGGGTAATGTTCTCCGGTCTCCCGAGGTAAGTCGTGAAACTGCTCTCACACCAGCACATTAAAAGTCCCGGAGGAGCTATTTCGTCCCGGCGGTTTTTGCATCTTTCATTTGTTTCCAATTTGTTTTCAAGGCTGCCGGCAGCGACGGCGATTTCGATTCGCCGATTCCTGCTGCGAAGAAACGGAAAAACGTGTTTAACACGGTAAGTGGGAACTGTGTGTGCATCTTGTATGTATAGCTTTCTTTATAGAGGGCTTACACCTGTACTTGGCGCCCTACAAGAGAGAGCATTCAGCACAGATTTATAGCACAGTAAGTGCAACCAATAAGATCAGACAATAGGAAAGGAAATGCCTGACCCGGAGAGCTTACAATCTAAGTGGTATGACGCGGAAACGTACAGAGACAGCAGGAGAGGGAGTAAGTGCGGTCGATGGCAGTCATTGGTCGGAGTGACTGTGGGTGTGGGAGCGAAGTAGCCATGAGTCTAGGCTAATGAAATGCTTCCTTTAAGAGGCGAGGTTTGTCTTGAAGGTGCTTTGGTGTGAACCGAGGGTACAGAAGGACGACTGTAGAGGGGTATTCTAGTATTGGAAGGGATTCCAGAGAGAGGATCTACTTGTCCCGCACTTTGTGCCGTGTATCGAATATCATACAGTATTGAAAAGCCGGTTACATCCCAGTTAACCCCTTCTTCACCAGAAGGGTCCACCTCGCAATGTTTGCAATTGTTTAATAATTACAGATCAGTGAAATATGTAGTCCGGTCTACGACGTTCCGGCTTTCTGCTGCAGGGACATTTCGCTGCAAGGACGGTTCACCGCGATGTCCACTCCTGCATTGTCCGCCGCCCATGCGCACCCGACAAGCCAGGTCTGCTGCGCCAGACCGTCCCAACAACTGCATGTTTAAATGTCCTGCACAGCACCCCTACACTGTCTGGACAGGTTGCAGTCTTTTTAAACATGCAGGTGTCGGAGCGGCAGACCTGGCTTGTCGGGTGCATGGCGGACTGGACACTGCGACGAAGTGTCCCGGCGGCGGAACGTTTGTGGCGTTTTGGTGACGGCCAAACAGCCGCTGCGAAGTGTCCCATTCCGTATGTAGGCCGCAAAACACATCAACTAATATTGTACAATACAAACTTCTTTTAACACCGAAAGAAAACAGACAAGTACAGCCTGTATAAGAAAGCACCGGCCTGTGAGAAAACACCGGCTGGCATGTAGTAGCACGGGCGCAAGGATCGTAGTGTAAAGATCTCTCAGCTGGTCCCTGCTGGGGTTTGCAAAGCGAATCTTCCGGTCTCAGCGTCCTGCACTGAATCCCAGAAGTGACGTCATGCACTCTCGCGAGTTTCTGCCTCCACTTTCTCGTCTGCTAGCAAAGGCTTAATTAAGACAATGAGGCTGCCACTCTCTCAACCCGCTCCTCCTCTTTAGTGTTGGCATTCAACAAACAGAGACTGGCCAAACAGCGTCTTCCTCCATACTAACTCCAGGATGCCTATTTCATAGTCCTACGCGTTTCGCACACTCTGCTTACCGTACGAAATGCGTAGGTGAGCTGCGTACCTCCTATTTTTTTTAACCATGTTCTAATAAAGTACGTTTTTTTGGACCCTTTGACCTGGCTGTGCACTGCTTTTTTCAACACTATATCCTCAACCTGAGTGTTGTTGGCCCTTGAGGAAAGGCGTTGCTCACTCCTGTCTTAGACTGACGGTGATTGCCATGTAAGAAAAGATCGGTATTCGTGTTACTTCAGAACAGAATCTGCTGGAGCGCTTTACAGTGAAGCATGCGAGCGGGAGGAAAAATACAAAGGACACGCAATTTGTACAAAAATAAAATACATAAAGGTTGTCATCAAAGGACCAATGTTCCTTCGCAAACACTTGGCACTTTCTGATGACACAAAAGCCTTCTCTTCGCTGGTTGGGAGATTGAAAAGCTTGTTCTCACAGCCATCCTATATATGATAGAGGAGGCTAGTTCAGTTTCTTCTCCCATGCCATTGTTCGAAATAGAAGCGAGCACTAGAATCTCACTCTCTTATAGAGAGCACAACATATAGCACCATTTACAATCGCTTTGTTACGTCTTTACACGTCCTATCATGTTTTTAGTCCTAGGAGTGGGAAGATGGAAAAGGAGAAATGCTATAATTTTGCTACTGGGGATTTTAACGGAAAATGCTGTAAATTCTTTTCATTTTAAAGAAGAGAAAACTTATCACATACAGTATATGAGAAAAATAACTATTCGGGCACGAAAACACTTTCTTTCATCTCTTAGGTTAACATAAAAAACAGTACAAATTATCAGCTTACCCTGTCCGTCTGTCCGTCTGTCCGTCTGTCCGTCTGTCCGTCTGTCCGTCTGTCCGTCCGTCCGTCTGTCCATCTACCCTCAGTAATTATTGCCCTATAAGGCGGGCGGCTTCCGTTCTCTGTACAGAGTACAAAGGTAATTCCGGCACAAGACACACTAAGTGTTTAAACGTTCGGTTACCTCTTGTGTTATAGGACAGTATACACTTAGTATCATTACTTGTGTGTCCTGTTGGACCGATATGATGATTCATTTTGTACTCCTTTATTTTTATCCATGTTCTATTATTTATCCCATGGGTGGGCAACTCCAGTCCTCATGGGCCACCAACAGGTCAGGTTTTCAGGATATCCCTGCTTCAGCATAGGTGGCTCAATCAGTGCCCAATGACTGAGCCACTGATTGAGCCACCTGTGCTCAAGCAGGGATATCCTGAAAACCTGACCTGTTGGTGGCCCTTGAGGACTGGAGGTTTCCAACCCAGACTTAACCCTTTGAGTGCCAGAGGAGCGTTTTTGTTTTGATTACAACTTCTTACTTGCATGTGAAGCATACACAGCCCCGCTGTGGATATTAAGCGATGTGTAATTATGCCGTGCTTTGTCATTCAGCCCGACTCCTGCGGCGATGAAGGTAAACATTCCGCCAAGCCGCATTCCACTCTACGTAGCGACCATTGCACGAAGCCGCCCGGAGGAGAACAAGGATTAAAGGCCAATACGCGCACAAAGCTGAAGGTATGAAGTCCTGGGGAAGCTGAAGGGGGTTTTCTGGTGAAAGCAACCATTAATACTTTATAATAATTAGCAATAGCAATTCCGCCTGGAATTTTGTAAACATGTTCTAGATTTTTCTACATTATTTTAAATAAGGGTCTCCCCAGAGCTGAAACTCACTCTTTTCAACTCCGGAGATCACCTGGTTAACTACATACGTACTACATACGTACTACATATGTACTACATACGTACTACATACAGTACGTACTACAAACGGTCATGTATCCCTCGCTCAGCCTGAGGTATGTCAGAATAAATCAGAGTAATAGCATAATGTAAAACCAGATTGCTGCATGAAGGGGAACAGACAAAATAGAGAAAAGATACCCCCACTCTCACCCCAAACAGGGGGGAGACTGCAGGGGGGGATCTATTCTCTTACTACATACTTATCTCTAAGTACATTAGTTGTTTCCAACCTTTCTAAAGGGTTAAGGAACCTATAATTATATTGTGAAATTCTGCGAAATGCAAACCCTCTCTAATAGCGCGTCTGAGATCAGATGCATTGTAAGGAATCCCAACCCTCTCTAATAGTGTGTCTGAGATCAATTGCATTGTAAGGAACCCCAATCCCTAGGAAACCTATATGAGTTTAACTCCTGTAATGTTGGCATCTTTCCTGTCCTACTGTTTTTTTGTTTTAGTGTTAGTGTAAAAACCAAGATGTCTTTGTCACATGATACTTTTTCAATAATTATTTATCCACAAATGATTCAACATTGAATATCCATGTGTGAAAAAGTATGTGACCCTTTAGATTCAGTATCTGGTGGCGCCCCCTTGAGAAGCAATGACTTCAACTAAGCGTTCCTTGTAACTGCTTGGCCCGTTCCTCCTTACCAAATTGTTTCAACGCAGTGATATTTGAGGGCTTCCTTGCATGGACAGCTCATGTCAGGTCCCACCACAACATTTTGATGGGGTTTAGGTCCGGACTTTGACAAGGCCATTCTAAAACACGGAATTTCTTCTTCTGCAGCCATACTTTTGTAGATCTGCATGTATGGTTAGGATCATTGGCTTGCTGCATGACCCACTTTCACTTCAGCTCACGGACGGATCGCCTGACATAGAATCTTCTGATACAATGCAGAATTCATTGTTGTGTCAATGATGGCACGCTGCCAAGGTCCTGAGGCAGCAAAGCAGCCCTAAACCATCACACCCCCACCACCATGCTTGATGGTTGGGATGAGGTTCTTCTGTTTGAATGCAGTGTTTGGTTTTCACCAAACATAACGCTTCTCATTGAGGCCAAAAAGTTCTAGCTTTGACTCGTCTGTCCAGAGAACATTCTTCCAGACGTCTTGTGGATCATCTATGTGAACTTCCAACGGCTGCAATGTTCTTTTTAGAGAGCAGTAGTTTCCTCCTGGCTATCCTTCCATGAATACCATTCTTCTGTCGTATTATGATGGTTGAGTCAGGAACACTCGCATCAGCCAAGGCGAGAGTGGCCTGTAGATCCTTTGATGTTTCGCTGGGATTCTTTGTGACTTCCTGGGTGATTTGACGGTTTGTTATTGGAGAGATTTTGGTAGGACGACTTCTCCTGGGTAGAGTACTGTGGTCTTGAACTTTCTCCATTTGAATACTATTTGTCTGACAGTGGATTGGCGGAATCCAAAATCCTTAGAAATTGTGTTGTAACCCTTTATAAGCCAGTTGAGCATCAATAAGTGCTTTTCTGAGGTTCTCAGAGATTTATTTTGATCGTGGCACGATTGTTTCCACACATCTGTATGGTCAAAACTTGCAAAGTTTCTGATCTTTATATTGGGGGGGCATCCCAAACTTACACCTGAAGATCTTCACAATTATTTAAACAGTTGATTTTAATTATCCCTTTAATTTAGCTGATAAATTCAGCGGTTCACTTACTTTTACATATACCATGACTCTTAATTACTCATTGTTTGTCAAATGTATGCATGTTTTTTTTTTCAAAAGACATGGAATTGGTTAATATAAAACATATTGGATAGTTAAGTAAAGACTGTTTTTTATTGAAGACAGTTATCATGGAAAAACTATGGAATTGCCATAATTATCGTTGGGGTTCACAAACTTTCTCGCCACTGTATGTAGGATGATAAGCACCCCTCGGTCTGGAAGACCTCACTATAAGTATCAACTTGTTAATAAAGGATATATGGTTCTGTGCAGCTAATTAAACCATGGGGCAGGGATGGCCAACTCCAGTCCCCAAGGGCCACCAAGTCAGGTTTTAAGGATGTCCCTGCTTCAGCACAGGTGGCTTAATCAGTGGCTCAGTCCTTGACCACTCCTGCCTTTGTGGTTTGTCATAAATGTAAATGAGCTCTCAAATATTGCAAGTCTTCAATTGTACAACCACAGATGAAGAAAATGGATAGGATATTTTTAAAGCTCACAAAGCTCCACTGAAGAATGCTTATGTATTGTAGGCACAATAAAAGCCTGTATTAATTATTCTCCAGCTACTAGAGGGTTATATCCCACAGTGCTTGGTGTTCTTCTAATCTTGTTCTGTTTTAGCATACAGTGAAAAATAAGCTGCACTCACGTTGTCTTTGCAAAAGAGGCCGTTTAATAAAATCTCAACGTTTCCATCCAAAAATAGGGACTTTTCTCATCTTCTGCCGGGCTCCAGGTTCTTTGCTAGCACCCATGGGAGTTAACATTTCATAGCGTGCGTGCTCCTTCTCTTTATTTTAGTGTGCAGCGAAACAGTTTTTTGACGATGAAGCAGAGCTGTCGTCTGAAGGCGCAGAATATGTGTCGTCGGATGAGAACGTTGATTCTGACAATGAACGGGACTCTTCACTCATAGGATTTTTGAACGACAACACTCAGCTTTCTCAGGGCTTGAATGGTGAGTGGAAAGTAATGAGATGAGCGAGTTACCGAGCTGAGTGTACGATATTGACATGTTAATTGATGCAATGTAAAAAAAAAAAAAAATCTGTCAATTGTGGTGAATTGTGGTGAAATGTATTTTTTGGTATATCAACAAATATTTATTTAGGCCGAATTCTGGCAAATATTAATGGCTGAATATGTTGTTTTAAATATCACGTAACGCAGCCAAACATATTTTGTAGTAAATATTTAAATGCACTTGGCATGAGGAGTTTGTAAAATACATTCACAAGTTGCACACGAATCAGAAATGTGCCCAAGCTTTATTTTCTTATTTTTATTCTTGTTTTCTGAACCAGGGTTATTTTGAAGCATACTACAAATTATATAGTTAAATACTTATCTGTTTTTATTTTCATAAGAAAGGGTCATTTAGTTCAATTCTTTGGCCAAAGTATTTTAAGCATACATTGATGTCACACACACACACACAGGCTCATCTGTACGTCCTAACGCTGCTGCACCTGCAGAAAAGCTCTCACAGCCGCTCTAATGCAGGGAGAACTGTCTTAATAGACTGGCCACTCACAGGTGCTTAGCAAGAACTGCAATTAAAAGGTGGAATGAGTGAGCTTTGAAACCAGGGAGGAGGGGTCACTAACCTCCAAATTGTTTTACCAATGTACAAGAACTTGAGGTCACAATCTCAGTAGCACATACATACGTGTACGTGTACGTGTACACAATCATATAGATAGAAAAATCACAGTATACTTATAAGTCCGGGTGCTCGTAGCTGGACGGGGAACACCAGCCAGTCCCAAAATTCTAGAAGAGAAAGGATCCGCAGCACTCACAAATGAGAAAAAATGAATTTAATCAAAAAAGGTCGTCAGACAGAATCCAGAGTGACATTTTTCACACATAGCTTCTCCATTTTGGCTTTATTTTTGTTAAATCATGACACGGTGTAATATGTCATGTGTTGTTCATCTGAGGTTGTATTTACCTAATTTTAAGACCTGCTAAGGAACAGATGATTGTTATTATGTCCTGATATGTAAAACCATAGAATTCAAAGAAGGTGTACTTTATTTTTTACACAACTGTGTGTATATATGTATGTATATATGTGTGTATATATATATATATATATATATATATATATATATATATATATATATATATATATATATATATATATATATATATATATATATATATATATATATATAAAATACAGTGGTTGACAAATCACCAAAAAATCTACTCGCCACACAAAAAAATCTACTCGCCACCTAGTACCAAACGTATGCTGCTTGGGCCAATAGTTACTCGCCCGGGGGTTAAATCCACTCGCGAGCAAATGTATAGGTTTGTCGAACACTGTATATATGTATATATATATGTATATATATATATATATATATATATATATATATATATATATATATATATACATATATTAATTATAATCAAAAAATAAATATACAATACCGTTCTGTGGCTTACGAAATGCTCTTATTTGTGCGAGATTTCGAGATACACTGATCTCTTCTTCGGCGGAGTAATGGACCCACGGACCAATCGGATTGCCCATAGGGACAGGCACATACAACGTTTTCAAATAAGCTCATGCTTGCTGCATTTCACAGCTTTTGAGCACAGCCTGGGTTAAGATACATAGCCTGTAAACCTACCCACAGACAGTCTAAGACATGCAAATGAGCACACAGTAATATTTCCATTTGCTATATATATATAATTTGTGTGTGGTGGGTTTGGGTTCTGAGCTTACAAGGCTGCGTGTGTTTGTTTTAAAGCATGACTGTCCGGGTATTTTATTTAGATGTGTTAAAAAATTTGCACCAACATACAAAAGTTCAGCAAACTTGTTTTTTTGTTTGTTTGTTTTTTTTTTCCGTTTTTTCCAACAAAACCAAAAAGTATTTTTTTTTAAAATACGCAACTTTATATTTGTGAGATATCGGTGACTCAGGGAAAATCTTGAAAAATTCAGGAGTTGGGACTGTCCTGATGAAGGTGACACGGAAATGGGGATATTTTAGAATAACGAGGTGTTGTTTTTATATACGAGTCCGCGGTGCTGTCCCATATGAAAGAATGCATCGGTGTCGGATGTGGCTGTCCCTGCCGGGATCGAGCACCCATCGATGTCGGATGGGGCTGTCCCTGCCGGGATCGAGCACCCATCGATGTCGGATGGGGCTGTCCCTGCCGGGATCGAGCACCCATCGATGTCGGATGTGGCTGTCCCCGCCGGGATCGAGCACCCATCGATGTCGGATGTGGCTGTCCCTGCCGGGATCGAGCACCCATCGATGTCGGATGTGGCTGTCCCTGCCGGGATCGAGCACCCATCGATGCCGGATGTGGCTGTCCCTGCCGGGATCGAGCACCCATCGATGCCGGATGTGGCTGTCCCTGCCGGGATCGAGCACCCATCGATGTCGGATGTGGCTGTCCCTGCCGGGATCGAGCTCCCATCGATGTCGGGTGCATGAAGGACTGCACCTCCATTTTGTTGAATCGCAGGTCCACAGTTTGCTACATTCGGAAAGTTGTGCTCCGGTTTTGCCCATCTTTACTCTGCAGGAGCCCTCTTTAATCCAGGTTATCAGGTTTACTGCAATTGAATAACTGCAAATACTTTTTCTGACCTCCCTTTTTAGACTCCGAGATGCATGGCGTATACTTGAAGTCTGTACGAAGCCCAGCGGTTAGGAAACATTTTAAAACGGCGCACAGGAAGAAGAATAACATGGCTATTTTCTCCCAGGTAGGCTGTGAAAGCATTTGGAATTCTTATTGGAAAGCGTAAGGATAGTTGTGCTTCAACCCTTCCAATGGGCGAGGAATCCATGGCTGGATCACCTGACAGGGTTTCAACATCATTCATACAGGGCAGGAGTGGCCAACTCCAGTCCTCAAGGGCCATCAACAGGTCGGCTTTTAATAATATCCTTGCTCCAGCACAGGTGGCTCTATCAGTGGCTCAGTCACTGATTGAGCCACATGTGCTGAAGCAGGGATAGTCTTAAAAGCTGACCTGTTGGTGGCCCTCTAAGACTGGAGTTGGCCACCCCTGATATAGGGTCTGGAAAGAAAAAGAAATAAAATACAGTTTATCTACTTTTTTTTTTTTAATATATCGCCCTATTGACCCACATTCTTTTCTAGCCACAAATACAGATTTTGTTATCCTTTTAACAGGATCCTTTATCTTTCTATATTAGGACCTTCTAAAGGTCTGTAGCGTAGTATAGGAAGATATTATCTGATATTGTAATGCTATGTTGACAGGCATTTTAAAAAAATAGACATTTGAGAAGGCTATAGGTTTAGGTTAAGATTTATAAATGTATATTTTAGGAAATACAAGGAAACAAGATTGTTATAAATAATACAATCAGGTTAATGGTCATTGTGATTTGTCTGCCACATTCTTGATAAACCACTTCTTGTAGCTGAATGTGATGCAATAAGACTGCGGCCCCAGTGACCGCTTCGCGCGCTACGGAGTGCCTGGCGGCGCTCGTTCCCTCCACCCAAGCGATCTGATGGATTTCAGATCCCGCGGGGGCGCTGTCATGATGTCACGTGGCTGGTTAGCCTTCATTGGCTGAACTGCCGCCATGACGTGGCCATCGCTCGGCTACTGCGCCAAAAGAACAAAAATCTTTTGGGAAAGTGGTCGGGCATCGCGCTTTCTGCAAGCGCGCAAAGGCGTGACTGGGGCCTGCCCCATAGAGGGCCATACCTTGATGGGGGCGCACACGCCGTCATTAGCACTGGGACCGAGACCTAGTGTGGAATGTCTCAATCCTCGTTATTGCCAAATAAAAATAACTTTACAGAAAATCTGTTTCGCGAAAGTGCCAAAACAGAAAATTGGTTAGAGGCTCTTCTTACACTCAAAGGTTCAATTGTGATGGGCAAGGAACCCCTATGGATTTGGAAAATGGGGAATAAAATACACTGGTATGGTTTGGGGAATTTTCATGAATTGCACTCTTTTTGCTTTCTAAACCAGCGCTAAGTTATCTTATTGTTGGGTCTTTTAGATTCCAGAGCAGGACGAGAGCTACATGGAAGACAGCTTCTGTGTTGAAGGAGACGATGAGGAAGAGGAAAATGAACAGGAATCCAGTGAGGAAGAAGTACAGGTTAATCTCGACCTTCTTCAACAGGACAGCTTTGTAGGGGGTAGAAAACAGTACTGCACTAGACGTCGGTTGAACCTCAAGGAAGTACGAACAGGACAAAGTAATGACATACGTCCCGAAAAGAAGAAAGTTTCCAGAATTATTATTCACGATGACTCTAGTGAGGAAGAAAGGGGAGGTACATCTGGGGTACAGGTCAACTCTGCCCCTGTAAGGACAAAGCTTAATTCACCTCTTACTATCAGACCATCAGTGGGTGGGCCCTCAATTCAGAATAGAGGTCCTCCTACAACAGCAATGAATACTTTTGATGTACGTTTGAGGGATAGATGCCAAGCACGGATTAATCTGAAGGCCTCTGTATCGGAAGTGCTGGACTTTCAGCCAGAAAGCAGATCTTCTCTTGGCATCACCAATTCCAGAACATCAAATGGGATTGTCCACCCTGCACACCAGGTACTCCCATGGCCTTAAACTTACACTGCTTTTTGTCTTCATTCTACACATCTGTCCCTGGAACTTTTACCAGAAAATGTTTCTATGGGTTTAGCAAATACTCAAATGAATGTTCGTGTTCCTACTTTCCCTTACAGTTCTTGAATTCAGTTGCAATTTTATTACTTTTGTCTTTTTTCCACTCAAACCGCAAGACTAGAAAATTCTGTTAGATCATTATTTTTTTTAATCGCAATACTGGCAAATTTGGATCTTTATGAATCACCATTTAGATGTCTAACCCTTTCTGTTGCAGTTCGTGTGAGAAGTGTGTGATATTTCCATTTCATGGCATCGGACGAGATGCTTCTTTAACCAATACTAGCTGCCAGTAATGGACCAGTGAGAGAGCAGGCAGTGAACTTTTATCGGAACCTTGTATGTTCTCACTCAGCCTTAATAAAGACATACGTGTAGTATGCTCCCTCAATGTAGTTACCATCAAATTGTGAGCGCTTGATGAAGCACATTGTGACAACACAGACTTAGAATATCTCTCTGTTGTCCAATATATATTTTATTTGTCTTGTAGTACAGTATAAAACTGCAACTTGGAATGCTTCATAGAAGAGCTAATTACCCGATCATTCACTAATTGTCCTTTATGGTCATTAGTGGGTTTAGTACATTGGTTGGTTAATATCAACCCAGAGAGGGATTTTCTATATTTGGTTATGTACATAGAAAAAGGCAGTATAAATAACCAGGGAACAGATACAGCTGCTCAGAAATATAGATTCATTTGAATATTTAATATAAATCTACCCATGATATATTTCACACCCATCCCTCTTCTTTTCCATGTTATTGCACTTTGAAAACAAAATGACATTTATTTTTTTTCCCCTGTGGTGGATTCATAATTAGGCAGAAGATAATGCTAATAAACCCCATTCCCGCTCTTCCTGGATGACTTCCTCTGCCTTAAGTGACCTGTCCTTTGTAAAAACCCAACCTCTTCCTGGATCTACAGCCAGCAAAACCGCCCTGTGCATCCTTGCAGACAGCCGGGAGATCTCCTCCGGGCCAGACATTATTTCCTATCTCAAGACCGCTCACGGGGTGAAGGTGGAGGTGTGCTCCCTGGGGGGCTGCGATTACATTGTCAGCAACCGCATGGCCGTCGAGAGGAAATCCCAATCCGAATTCGCCAACAGTACCAACAAGAACAAATTAGTGGAGCGGATCCAGCACTTGCAGAATGTGTTTGAGAGGGTGTGTTTGATTGTAGAAAAGGATCGAGTTAAACCAGGTGTGTAAATACTGTGATAACCAAAACAAAACATGGTGATGGGATACACAAAAGGTCTCAAAGCTTATATATAGGGAAATATTAGCCGGCCAATGAATGGTGATAAAATTGTATTGTATGTCTTTATTTATATAGCGCCATTAATGTACATAGCGCTTCACAGTAGTAATACATGTGGTAATCGAATAAATAACAGATAATATAACTAACAGGTCAGGGGAATAAGTGCTTTAGACATAAAAGTAACATTAAGGAAAAGGAGTCCCTGCTCCGAGGAGCTTACAGTCTAATTGAAACCTGCATGTATAGAGATTCCAAAGTACTAGTAGACCTGGTATTGTAAAGCAGCAGTTCTTCCTGTGTGTTTTAGGGAACCTATAAAATAAAAGCAAAGTACAGTGTTTTTTTATTCTCCATAGATCTGATGTAGGGTGTGGTACCTTTCAATGTAAAATCGTGAGTTCTTCATAGAGGAATTATAGTGTTCAGCACTTTTGAAGTCCCATAGGTCTCTTCTGCTTGTGCCTACAGTCTTGCATTGTAACGTTAGTAAACATCTGAGCATGTAGTCACTACATCAGGGGGCCTGGCACATTAGGGGCCATGTGATGGCCTTTTACTCCTCGTTTTCCATAGAAGATTGGGTTCGGAGCGCAGAACACGATCTGGCACGCCAGGGTTTACCGACGCCATGTTAAATATCAGGGTTAAATATTAGTCAGATGAATTACAGAGAACTTTTGCTTTAATGGATCAGGAGTCCTTTGTGTATATAATTTGCACGGGGGCTTTCGTGACCTCACAAGTGTTCTCTCCAGATGAGATTTCCAAATATAGACTTGAGTTGCACACGTGGAATGGTGGCCGCAAATTTCCTGTGCCGTGATTTGCTTTTAAAGGGGAAAGGGATGAATTACAATGAATTAGTGCTACCCACTTACAATCAAGCTGACACTTCACTGTATTGAAAAAAAACCACACTTAACATTAACCAAATACAGATATTTGGGGATGGACATCAACTTTTTATCCTGGGTTCTGCTGGACTTGTGTGGTTTAGTTCTAATCTCTTCATGTAAACAACGCTGCTGTTTTGTCTTGGGTTCCACTTCTCCATCTCTTTTCCTGTTTGGCGATGATATGCTATATTTATGTGATGGACCACACAGGATATGAATGCCTTTCTATTATCTGAAGTTGGTCAGATAGCATCCAACTATGAAGTGATTTACAGATCACATTTTGTTTCTATGGCCATATAAAACATTTCACTGGTTTAAAAAAAAAAAAAATAACTAAGTAGTTGAGACCAAATTGAGAAAACGTTGGTTATGCCACTTTAAGCACTGTGTTGAATATACTCTATCTGTTCTTTGCAGGAGACACGTCAAGAATATTTCAGAGAACAAAGTATTTCGACAGCACATTGTCCGCCTTGATCAGCGCTGGTGTCCGGGTTCTTTTCAGCTCCAGCCAAGAAGAGACGGCTGGTTTGCTGAAGGAACTTACCTTGTTAGAGCAGAGGAAGAACGCTGGTATAGAGGTACCAACAGAGCTGATGGGTCCCAAGCAAGAAGTCCTACAGTTCTATCTGTCTATACCCAGTATAAGCTACCTGACTGCACTGAACTTGTGCCACCATTTTGACTCTGTGAAACAGATGGCTAACAGGTACAAGAACAAGTAGCGCACTCAGCTCTTTTTGCATTGGTTATGTTTTTGTTACAGGTGCTGTAGATGACCATGTGCCCAAATCTAAGCAATATTAGTAGTAATGGTATAAGCCAGGGCGTCTCTACTCCTGTCCTCAAGACCCCCCCAACAGGCTAGGTATTAGGGATATCCCAGCTTCAGGTCAGGTGGCTCAGTCTTTGTGCTGAAGCTGGGATATCCTCAGAAGCTGACCTGTTGGGGGGGCCTTGAGGCCTGGAGTTGAGACCCCTGGTATAAGCAATGTGTTGCTGGCCAAGTTGGAGTTTAAAAAAAAAAAAAAAAAAAAAGCATTTGAGCTCAAATCGGCGCCCGTGCAACTTTCTAATTACAGAGTCTATTTTAAATACCTATTTGTTAATTATTTCAGGTGAATTACATTAGTCTTCTAATTCATTCTTGTTTTAACCTTTCAACTTGCTTTGCAGCTCGGTGAATGTGATATCCGACTACGCGCAAGTCAGCCCCCAGAAAGCGGAGGAAATCTTCCGCTACGTTCGATACGTATTTGAAGCACAGATGCTGACAGCAGATAACGGCGCCAAACGAAAAAAGAGTCTCTAGCGATAATCACTGATTAGGCAACAAATTGGAATTCTTCAATGGGCTCTTTATTTATTTATTATTCATGTTTTTCTTTAACCAGTTTACTTCAGGAGTATGAAATGTATTGCATTGCAATGCCTTGCAGGCCTCAACTCGTAAAAGGGTTACGCAAATGCACTTTATTGTTATTCTGCATTGTAAAATATGTAAATAAATGTATCTAAAGTGTTTTATGGTGTGACAGCAAGTTATGAAAAATGTTATATGGATATGTGTGTGTGTGTGTGTGTGTGTGTGTATACACACACACGTGTAAGGTCTATTTAGTCCAATCAATGATAGTGAAGCCCCTCCAGCAATTGGGGTTTAAGTCAATTATCAAAAGATGAGAAAGTGTTTTGACACGAACCGGATTATATAGTGAATTTAAAACGTGGTTCTCCTCTAATATTACAATCATTTCATGCAATAAAATGAACATGTTGGCGTTTGACGGCTCGAGATTTACGTTTTCAAAATTGAATCTGAAATTAGGGTGCATACTACAACCAAAAACGCAGAGGCTGTGAACATTGTAACCTTCTTCCCCTCTTCTCTTTCTCTCCCCTGCCCCAAAGAAAAGCATTATTGTACTATTGCACAGGCTTTCATTCTGAAACTTGGATTATTCTAGTAAGTAGTTAAACGGTCTAACTGCTTATACTGAAAGATAGTGGGCAGTACGTCAATGTACTCTGGGCTAGAAATGTTTATATTCTAGCAGAATGGGAATGCCAACCCCAATTTATGGTGATCAACAGTGGATGTTTGTTTCCCAACGTCTTGGAATAATAGGTGTACAGTACACCCAAGTCTCTACGAATGTTGGTAAATATAATAAAGTGGTGACATTAAGTTGGAGTTGCATTGTTTAATTAAGTTTATCAATCCTTTTGTAGCCATTAGAAGGTGTGGAATAGAAACCACCATGGCAGCAAAAGGAGTCAAGTTAGCACTTTTGCGTGTTCTACAAAAACAATGTTTATTGATTTATAGACTCACTGCTTTGTGTTCAGTTAATATTACAACATATTTGTTAGATGGTAATCTGTCACAAAACAGTTGACGCTATTAATGCTGCCACATCACCAAGTTAGAATCTCATGTAGGCTGATCATCTTCGATACTGAAACTATGTATGCTTTTATCATATTTCAATTGTACCATTGTGTGTTTTTTGTTTAAATACATTTGATCAAATAGATTCTCATCTACTAGATGGATAATAGGTGCATTTATAGCAGGGGTTGCCAACTCGTCTTTGAGCCACTGGTGCTGAAGCAGGGATATCCTGAAAACCTGACCTATTGGTAGCGCTTGAGGACTGGAGTTGGCTACCCATGATTTATATGCAGCACTGGATCTTAATTTTAGTTTGCGATCTAAGACATGCAGCCCACACGAGGAGACTAGAACCTGTGCTATACATAGGAACCGTGTTCTCTTGAATGGTCTAAAATGTATAAGATGTCTCTTTCTCCCTGCCCCCCCCTCCCCCCGGGCTTTCAACAATGTGGTGATCAGTGGAATTAGAGACATTTGATGCAGAGATGAAAATGTTAAAAAAAAAAAAATTCTGAATTACAAAAATCAAGTGACGCCCTTGTCCAAACGAAGTTAGAAAAATATGTTTATTTTAGTAGGTAAACAATAGGCACCTAAAAAATTGTGGAGAATATCTAAAACACATTTGATTTCAAATGTGCACAACGTTGTACATTTACTTGCAAGTTTAAGGTATGTAACAAGAAAAAAGCACAAATGCCTAATTGAATGTATATTTTCACTATCTTTTCACTATCCGTGTTTTTATATATGTGTTTATATCACCATGTAGGAGAGATGCAGATGGTGAAGGGGTGTTTCTCAACAGCCCTTATGTAGAGATCACAAAACTCCAAAGCGTAAACTCCCCTCAACCATGTAAAGAAAGAAAAAATAACATTGTGCAAATGTGCAACAAAGTAATGTGGATTATAGGTAATTTAAATTCCCACTCACGTGGTGGAAAAAGTATTCAGGTGTTTATCAGATTAGATGTAGTCTTTGATCCGTGCTCTTGCTTCCAACAACGACCTTGACAATGATCAGCTCTCACCCTCTTGCAGTACTCCACAGGAGGAAAAATCCACAGGAGGACCAATTACAAAGAAAAGAAAGCACAAGGCACTTAGTGCGGGTTGTCAGATTACTGGCTACCCTATCCAGCCACCGTACGCTGCTGTGTGCGAACCCGGAAGTGGCTGTGAGGGACAGTAGACTGTGTGACGTGAGGTTTCAGCTTTTCCCAGCATGCGGGAACACAAACCTCTGCCTGCTGACTACCTCCGAGCTAGACACCCACAGGGCAACAAGGAGACAAATCAATCAGATGCTCTGAACAGCAGACTTTTAATGTGTAGGTTACTATTTGCATTTGTCTGGTTTGTTCAATATACACCTTTCACCATCTTGTGCTTTCTTTTCTTTGTAGTTTATCAGATTAAATCTGTTCTGGATTATGAGCTGGCATAGCTGAAACTCCCCGAATCATAAAACAAGAGGTATACATGGTACAGAACAGCTTTATAGGGTAAAATAGAATTGAGGGGGTAACCAGGCTATACATTAAAGTTTAAGCCCTCTGGTTACCTCAAACTGTGGGGTCCCTGGTAGCTCCATAAGCCATGGACCAGGGATAATACATGTGGAAAATGTGACTCCTGTATTTTTTTTTTTCTGTTTTCCTGTTCCCTTAGCCCTAGAACTGTGGGATTTCTTGTGTCACTTTTAGGGGGGATATTCAGGTGGAAATGCAATTATTTTGTTTGCAGGAGTTCGGGGGCCAAAGTTACTGGTAGTCGTTTAATTCTCCCTGGCAAGCAGGCATGATTTGCTGGTACGTGGGGTGAATTACACCGGGGCTACCCAGTGTCCCCCAGCCGCCTGGATTTTGAGCCCAAATATCCCCAATCCATTTCCTATATAAGGTTCCCCAAAGTATATTCTTTATTCAAGTGTAGTTTGTGTTTTACATTTACTATAAGGCTCTATGCAGTCAGCCAGGGCATATGGTTATGGTGCCAGCAAGTCTGTAGTTCAAAGAGGAGACAGGATGTTGAGGGGTGTCGGGGTGCTAAGTGGACTGGGCAGGGCAGAGTAGAGTCTGAAGAACAGAGACCCCCTGCGGGAAGGACCCTCTGGTCTGCCACTCAGTGGAGCCTGCCTGGTAGGTGGAAATGGATTGACTCAGGGAAGCGGAAGAATGTTGACTCGTTTCCCATTGGTCAATACGTATGTCCCACCCACGAGGTATCCCGAGACAGCTCAACACGCCCCCACCTCAGACATCAGCTAAAGTACAAGCCCCTCTTTTTATTGGCTGGCGTGAAGGAATTCCCCACACAGATTGGTTGCTCCTCCTTCCTCCATGCTAAAGATAGCTTAGCAGAGAATATATACACACATACACAAATTAATCAAGAGTACCAGACCTTCCTGTGACGCGTCAATGAAGCTAGGGCAGGCTTTTCAAAGTTGCTTAGTTCGAAATAGCAAAGCAACCGGCTTCGTTTTGATGCTAGAAAAGCCTGCCTCGCGAGACTAAGTCCCGGCTTGTGCAGCCAAGTAGTACAAATCGTTGTCGCGGTCAGGATTTCATACCAAAAATCCGTTGCATTATATTCAGGATTAGGTCCCGGTCAGGATTTTCTGCTGGATTTTGTTCCGTGACAAGGTCCCAATCAGGGTAAGCCCTTGCTATCGAACCCCGCACCTAGGGAAGGCTAGATTTCAGACCCCAGTAACTGTGTGTATTTCTGTATTTTGTGTTTGAGGTCTTTATCTAAATAAACCTCATTTTATTTCACTGCCTTGTTTTGCCTATTGACTGATCCCTAAAATATAAGTGTTAAAATACCTACTCTACCCTGACAAGCAGTGAGCCCATGCAACTCACATGTTCCAAGATTAAAACAGCGTTTTAACTACTCAGGAACGCTGTCACCTCGAGACCCAATCGCACTTGGCTGGCTTCAGTCTCAGATGGTGAGTCCCACTACCACGTTCCCCGGTGGAAAACGTCACGATATCGGTGGAGCCAATGAAAACCTCTGATTCCAGCCTCTGATGCAGGGGCCTGAAATCGGAGGTTTCCATTGGCTCCACCGCTATCGTGACATCATCCCTCGGGGAACCCAGAAGTGCGACTCACCCTCTGAGAGACTGAAGCCAGCCGAGTGCAATTTGGATGGCATCACTGCTAGACCCAGAGTGGTCCAAACGCCATTTTAATCTTTGAGCATGAGTTGTATGGGCTCACTGCTCAATTGTATTTACCCTTTAAAGCTGTTCTGTACCATGTATACCTCTTGTTTTTTGGGGAGTTCCAGCTCATGATCCAGACCAGATTTAATCTGACAAACGCCTGAATACTTTTTCCACCAAGTGGGCATTTAAAATGATCTATAATCCACTTTATTACACATTTGTACCATTATTTTTTTCTTTTACATGATTGAGGGGAGTTTGCACTTGAGGTTTTTTTTGTGAAATTTAAGGTGTACAAGGACAGTTGACAACTCTACACAAATTAAAATGATACTGTTTATATACATGAAACTTTTTAATCCATTTGGTAGGTGCAAATTTATTCCACAACAGAAAAAACAGTTTACACTGCAATAAAATCACAACGGACAAGCTTTATTTGTTTAGTTTTTTACAGTAATTTGGGCAAAGTCTTTTGTTTCAAAAGTATTCAACATGTACAAAAAGGGAAAGAACTTCAGCTATGGCACGGGGAAGTGTAAAAGCGCAGAAGGTTATTTCCCATCCGGAGACGAGCTTGAAAAATAGGAATCTTCCTCCTCGTCAGATGGGATATGTTCAACCGGTTTGAACAGTTTCCCAATAACTGATGCATCTTTTAATCCTGAGAAACATACAAGATGCATTATAGGACGGGTGACATGAAATCCAATTGCATGTATTCGTTTCAACTGTTTACATATGGCAGGCTGCGGTTTGAAATCTTTGTATTTGGTGCATCAACCTTAGTTTAGAAAGATTTAGGAAGATTAAAAGAAAGGAATAATATACTAAAATAGTGAATCCAGTTTGTTTTAACCAAGTGGGCACTTGGTGAATCATCCCCCTAAATTGGTTGGGTGCTGATGCCGTTTTAAGCTACAACGTGATGTATTTATTGTGCACTCACAATGTGATACAAATCCAGTATTCATGCAATGCCAAAGAACTGCTTTGTAATAATGTATCAATTGGAGCAGTACTGTTCCACAGGCAGAATATCAAAGAAACATCAACTACTCGCCTAGTGAATTAATGATTATAATGGTGCAAATGATATGATCCTTGTTAATTGCCAGAGACCTTAATATGACCCCTTCCTTATCCCAAGTCTTCCTAGCTGACCATCAAACGTGAGTGCCTGTTTCACGGAGCGTGCGGATCCCAGCCCGCATACAATGCAAGCAGAGTGTATTTGGCCGGCAAAATATATGTTTATGAATACTCCTATCTTGCCAACTGCCTCACAAGACATACACCTTCAACTTGTCACGTCTGTCACAGTGACGTAGTAGAACGCCTGAAGCGCATTTCACTACACAAAGGAGCTGGCGGGCGCATTGTGCTTTTAATGACGTCAGTTCCAATAACTCACTCGTGATGTCACTACTTATAAATTTAAGTGGCGTCTACGTTTTTTTTTTTTTTTTATTTATTTTATAAATGTTGACGGGTTACAATATACATCATCTAAACTATGATAATTTTACCAACATACCTTAAACCACAAGTACATATGTCTACATAAATATAAATGGGAATGGCTATTTTGCAGTTAAGTGTTGTATCTCCTCCGCATTGAAGAAATGCTCACTTGGTAACATGAATTTGCAAGCTATGCAGTCATTAAATTTCAAAGCAGGCGTTTGTGATGAGAGCCAGCTGTTCATTCTTGTTTTGGGTTCAAAGTGTCTATGGACCAAAATATTTAGAGATTCTGCAATCTCCTACTAGTTATCCCTGGTCTCGAACCCAGAACCAGCTTCATTTAATTGTTCTCCAAAAGGATATTGCAGCGTTTCACAAATATTTTTTGTGAACATTGTTCGATTATCCAATCTCTGATCAGGAAGGTTCTATCAGTAGCATGATCCTTCTGATGGGCCCTTAATATCTTTGACACATAGCCATGATTAAGGGAGCAGCGTTGAAATCTTTCCCTTGTTTAATACATTCTCTGGCGGTGTAAATATTGCCCGGTGTGAATTCTAGAAATGAGTGGTCACGGGGGGCCGATTTGGATCCAATAAGGGGCTAATTTGCAGCATTTTTAAGCTGGTTTTTGCAATTTACTATTGTATTTAAAAAACTAATTACTAATCTTTGATGACCAGGTCTAAAAAGGGTGATATTTTCCTTATTTACCACAGGTTAAAATCATAGATGAAAAATATTACATTAAATTAGAACTATGAACTTAAAAGTTTCAGTCCCACTCCAGATCAAGATTTAATCTATAAATCTAATCTATAATTTTATATAATCAGTGTCCGACACCATGCTAAATACCATCTGGTCCTTCCACCACCCTATGGTGCCATTCAAGTCAAAATAATTGTGCTAGACTGCATGCCTCTAAATCTAAGAAAATGGCAGCTGTCCTGCATGCTTTGTTCATGGCTGAAACAGCCTCACATCTTCCTTAACAGTATGCAGTATCCACAATCACTGCTGCCTCCCTTTGTCAGAGGGCTTTATTTTTACATTTGGTACATGCCGTTTGTTCACCAGAATTCAGATGACCTGTTATTTGTCCCCTATACTTCACGAGAAGATCTTTAGTTACCAATTTAATAAACATGTAATAGTAGAAGATAGGTCTATTTGTTGTGTGAATAGACTTCGATGTCAAGTATGAAAGGGCCCAGGTCTCCCACATGGTCATTTTCTTGTAGGAGGCGGATTAAATCCCCACGGAAAATGAAAGACAATTCTTTAAATTGGATGTGATCGCTACTCAATACAAAATACCTTACATTATAGATAATTAAATCCCCTTGATGTTCATTCACAGCCCTTGGTGTTGGCATAGTTCCCTCTTTTGAAATTGGGTTACCCAGTCTTTTAGACTTTTGTCCCTCTCCTGTTGTGTTTCTTCCCCCTAGGTGTTTTCTATAATAATATAAAAAAAAAGCCCCCTCCATTTGTCGTGTCTGTTTAGCAGGGATCGTTTCATATTCCGATCACATCTGGATTAAGACAGGATATCTTCCATGCAATTTTAGAATAGCCATTAATTATAGTTTACAAATAGAAAATATAGTTCTCGTTTTTGTACTGCTACCTTTCCATTCAAGTTTAATTCAGACCTCTGAACAGATGCTAATTATATGACAGACTTCTACGTATGCACTTTGAAACCCTGTGTTTTAGCTGTAAGATTTTCTCACATATACACAACGTGGGTTTCTGCATGCTTTCTTTTTTGCTGCTAGTCATTACAGCATTTACTCTGTTTTGAGTCATTATCAATTACCATGTTGCTCTTTCCTTCAAGATAAAGAAAACACGAGCAGATTTAGCTCAAGTGCAAGAGGCCTGCAATGCACTCCCAGGTCTGTAGCAGAGCAGGCGATTCTGCAGAACCCACAGAACCTAAACTTACCCTTGGTTAAAGAGGATGTTCTTCGAGAGATCGGCGTGGTATATGAAGGAGCTCCCTAAACAACAAAAATGCACATTTATATATAACAAGTCAAATGCTGCTTCACTAGCTGCATGAAAAATTAAAAATATCAATGGGGGGTTCCATCAACAGGAAATGCTTTCAGATAGACGCTAAAAATTATAATTGAAATGCAATACAAAAAAAAGGGACCTTATCATTCAGATACTCTGGTATAACCGCATATGTCATTCCTCAACAAAAAAATAAATTCTGATATAGGACTTCCTTAGTGTACTAAATTCATTACTACATTTTTATTTTGTGTTGACATCTAAATCCAAATGAATCATTAATTAAAATGGAACGTGTGTGTTGTGGAAAATACACCAAATACATACGTCTGGTGGATGATGATTAATGTATTTACAAGCAAAAATTACCGATTTTTTCTCGACTCGGCCCCGTATCTTAAACGTGTCTGCTTTTGTGTTTTTAATCATTCTGTACACGTACTTTTCATTATCCGACCTGTGAAAATAAATTGCATTTACCACCCCTATCTCACAATGGCTCATGAGTGATGCAAGCAATAGGAGAGACAATATTCCATCTGTTCATAGAATACCATTAATTATACCAAAGTGTGCTTTTCACCTAAAATCTTCACATTGATTTATTGGGGAGAATGTTTGAAGCTGGTAATTTCGTAACCATGATAAAGTAACACTACATTTTAGATTTCTCAGCTGTAGTCACATCATGGTGAATATTTTATTTTACACAACACTACAACCCATCTGTGGTAAACAAAATGTTTAAAAAAAAAAAAAAGCAATCTTGTAAAGTATCGGAAATGTAATTTCCATCAATATGCCAATACCAAAAATGTAATAATTAATTGCTGAGGTTGGGGTTGGGGTGGGGGGGAGGGGGGAAAGAGAGAGGATGGGAGATGGATTAGACCTGTAGGCCTAAACCATCTTAAACTTACAATGTCACCATGAGTAGTCAATGACAAGATGGCCTCACCTGTTTATGGAACCTAACATTCCCGGACTGATGTGTTCACACTGGGGCGTGTCAGCCAAAGGGAAAATGGAAGATGTAGGGGTTGTTGGGTTAGTTTGCGACAACTGAAATAAGTCATCCTCATGGCATCCTCTCAGCGTTGGCAGCTGCACGCACCAGAAGACACGATGTTTGCCAAATGAGAACACATGTAAATGTTATTTGTAACAGCAAGAATTCAGAGGAATGCAAGGCTACTTCCGAACAAGTAACAATGTTTGCAGTGCAGTGTTCATTGTTGCAGGCCAATTGCAAATGAGACAGAACACAGTCAGTCAATCTGAATATTTATACTTTGTGATTATTAATGATTGCAGCAAAGGGGCTTTAACTAAGTGATACGGAATTTAATAGTTAAATCAGTGTCAGCTGCTGATAATCTCCAAGGGAAAAAGCCCTTCAGGGAAATCCCTGGCCAGATCTTTATGTTGCTGTCCTTTTAGGAAAGACACCAAATCTCCGTTCCTCATGTACTTAAAATGGAAGTGAAACTTGGGGCTTTACTGCAGTATGAAAGCCAGAGAGAGGTGAGATTTGAATTGGGGATCGGAATTAAGCAATAACTAAATGTATGGCATTGTATGACTTTATTTATATAGCGCCATTAATGTACATAGCGCTTCACAGTAGTAATACATGTGGTAATCAAATAAATATCAGATAATATAAATAACAGATCATGGGAATAAGTGCATTACAAGTAATCCAGAGAAGAAATGGGATACTCAACACCAGCACGCTAAAATTGCCTTTTACCTTCACGGTCTTGGTCTGGAATGGAGTAGCAGTGAAAAAGTCATCATGGTCATCTTTAGGAAGATGCTCCAGGAATTCTCTCATTTGTTTCTTCCTTTTAAGGGTTCCCACTTTAGCTGTTATTTTTACCATCTTCTCTTCTGAACCATTCTCTGTTAAACAAATTAACTTTGCATGGGTTATCTGGATGTAGGTATATTTTCTATAGTACCACCATGTACACAGGATTTGTGCAAGATTATTAAAATGTTTAGGCTTTATAATATATCTATAAAGCGCTCAGTCTACTCAGCACTTTATATGAGACAACACAGTACAGGGAATTATAATACAATAAGTGCAGCAAAGAAAGTCCCTGTCCCAAAGAGGTTATATAGATATATCTCAAATAAGATTCCAATTTGAAGACTTCAGTAGACCTGAATCAAGTGCCAAAACTGGATGCTTTGATGGTAAAACAAAAACCACACAGAAACCAGATTTACACTTTTCTGCAATTAAACGTTTTGCTTTTCCATTTCTGAAGGCGGTTACCTTTCCCACCATCCATGGTCGGGAAGAGTATGTAGAGCCATATTCTAGCAAAACTTTTTCTATATTGCCGTTGCAAATAAGAAGGATCTCCCAAAGAAATCGCTCACCACTCAATGTCCACCAGTTCATGGACATTAAACGGTCACAAAATACATACTAACATATAGTGGATTTTCAAAGCATACATGAGTCACAGATTTTGAACATTGCATAAACCCAGAATCAGAATAAGGCAGGTTATCCTACCTGACGTCTGTGCTGTTAAACAGAACATTCTCTAGATATGAGCATATTTGAATATTTCTGTGTGCTGAATGCCTGATATAATTCCATATTATTTATTGTGTTACCCTTGTTCTTTTTGGTGGCTTTGCCTGGCTTCTTTTTTAATTGTGTTCTGGATGTCTTTGCCTGTTGCTTCTCCAAGTATTTCTCCTGACATTCCTCGGCAGAACGACTTTCTACTGCCATAGCCACGTCCAGCCAGAACCCATTTTTATGCTTTGGTAAAGAAGAAACAGCCCTGCAAGACAATGAACTTAAAATGAACATATGTTTCAAACTAAAATCGCCTGCCAAAATAAACCTTCCACCACAGCAACAATAACAACAGAAGCAAAGACTGAAGGACATAATCATAGTTCATATCCATGAGAAATACCAAATAAGGAGACTAGAAGGGAGTTACAGAAACACTAAACCTATCACAATGTACCGTTATTAATATTTTATTTAAGAACCTCTTAAAATTAGTGGAAATTGTGACATTAGTAAATGATGCCAACTAAAATAAAATAAAAATACCACGTTGTGAGCACATTCACACGTCTCAGACAGGTCTGCAACCATGCCCTTCCCCATTATCTCTTAACATGCAGTGCTTCCACTGCAGCCAGGGATTCCTGGGAAATCGCATGCAAATGAGCACACCGCTTGCTTCATGTCCATTTTAACATGGGACCCTTAGAAGCACATGCCTTAAGTAAAAGGAACACAGACACGCACTCTTAGCCAGCCCAAACCAGCCCACAGTATTATATTCAGTATTCTAGGGGTGGCCGAAAATATGAAATACTCAGAAGCCAGCATTTTGTTAAGCGTGGAGGAGGGGTGATTTCTGGCTACCCTGCTTGCCTCTCCACACCCATCGTCGGTGTCTCTGTATGTTAGTGTGTATCTGTGTCACACTGACACTCATGTCAAAACAGTCAATTCTGACAAGCCCACCCTCTCTGTCTCCTGCTCTACACACACCGAGAGACACGCAAAACGCGCTCACACAGCTCAGCTCCGACAAGCCCACCCTCTCTGTCTCCTGCTCTACACACACCGAGAGACACGCAAAACGCGCTCACACAGCTCAGCTCCGACAAGCCCACCCCGTCTCCTGCTCTACACACACCGAGAGACACGCAAACACGCTCATCACACAGCTCAGCTCCGACAAGCCCACCCCCTGTGTCTCCTGCTCCACCCCCACTTAGTCCCACCCCTTGCATGCCTCCTGCTCTCCGATCCCTCCCACTCTCCTCACACTGCAGTGGTGACTTCACCAATCACTGCACACAGCACAGGCGCCAGGGCGGACATTTTAGCCACCCGGGCAACCACGATTTTTCCATCCCTGCAGTATGTATATATTTAATTGTGCCAACCTGGAGTGCTTCTAGGAAAGGCACCTCAAATATACAATAGTAAACAAAAATGTCCCAATGCACATCCAATATAACAAATATTTGATTAGTCTGTGTTTTTCTTATCAGTATGGAACATTTAGTGCAATCTTTTGGACAAAACGTGTTAATCATGCTACCACGTCAAAGTAAACCCTAGAAACAGCCCTTCAAGATAATGACCATGTTGCCAAAATACAACGGTCACTGCAACTAAAAACAGCAGAGAATATAGGCCATACACCAGTTACTATCCAGGAAATTGTAAGCAAGACCAAGGAAATAAGGGAGTTACAGAAAAACTAAACCTCACACATGACACCTGCCATAAGGCCAGAAAATATTCAGTATTTAAATAATCTGGCACACCAGAGGTTAATTGGAGCTGCTCTAGTGTGATAAAAATAGACCCACACCTGTTTGACAGTAGAAATAAGCACCAACCCTTTCAATTTCAAAGGATTCCATTTATTTTCTGGACAGCGTCAGAGGGTGTGGGTCAGGAAGACGGTCTATGCATGTGTAAGTTTGCAAAATATTGCGGCTCTAATATGTCACAAAAAGAAAGGGGGGGGGGGAGATCCTCCAGCGCGTAGTTTCACTCGTATTCCGGGAACACATGCAATGTAAACAAAAAGAGGGACCACAATCAGGAGTGGTTAAAACACAATGGTATAACGTGTAGAGTTATATGGGTAACACACTTACATTAAAACAACAAGTCTCCAAATAGGAATGGCGAGCACTTCTTGATGTTACCTCAAAAAAAAGGGGGGAAAGAAGGGAATCATAGCATAACACTGTTTATTAACAAAAGTAATTAAAAGAGATTGCAAACTCACAAGCGGCCATTAAAAAATGGCATACAGAGAAGTAGTCTGCAGGCTCCACCAATCGTCCTCCTTAGTGGTTGGATGTCTGTGTGGAGTCTGTTCCAGTCGGTAAGATGGTGGTGCAGGGATGTAAATGACAGCAGGGTTGTCTTCCCAGACTTGTGCACAGCCGTGATTTTCTCCCGTTCGTCAGTCTCCTCACTGCAGCTTCCGACTTCCGCGCATGCGCATGCGCCCCGGTCGTGATGCTGGCCGAGCTGGAATTGCGCTCTTACTCCTCTGTATGGTGGCTTGTGATGACCAAAATCCGTCAGATGCGTTTCGCAAATTAGCTTCCTCAGTGACGTAGATACATGTAGGGTAACAGCACTTTATATATCCAACAGTCCTTTGATTGTCCAATCATATTCTACTTCCTTAAGTAGAATATGATTGGACAATCAAAGGACTGTTGGATATATAAAGTGCTGTTACCCTACATGTATCTACGTCACTGAGGAAGCTAATTTGCGAAACGCGTCTGGCGGATTTTGGTCATCACAAGCCACCATACAGAGGAGTAAGAGCGCAATTCCAACTTGGCCAGCATCACGACCTGGGCGCATGCGCATGCGCGGAAGTCGGAAGCTGCAGTGAGGAGACTGACGAACGGGAGAAAATCCAGGCTGTGCACAAGTCTGGGAAGACAACCCTGCTGTCATTTACATCCCTGCACCACCATCTTACCGGCTGGAACAGACTCCACACAGACATCCAACCACTTAGGAGGACGAGTGGTGGAGCCTGGAGACTACTTCTCTCTATGCCATTTTTTAATGGCCGCTTGTGAGTTTGCAATCTCTTTTAATTACTTTTGTTAATAAACAGTGTTATGCTTTGATTCCCTTCTTTCCCCCTTTTTTTTTGAGGTAACATCAAGAAGTGCTCGCCATTCCTATTTGGAGACTTGTTGTTTTAATGTAAGTGTGTTACCCATATAACTCCACACGTTATACCATTGTGTTTTAACCACTCCTGATTGTGGTCCCTCTTTTTGTTTACATTGCATGTGTTCCGGAAAACGAGTGAAACTACGCGCCAGAGGATCCCCCCCCCCTTCTTTCAGTGACTCTATACAGAGGTTGGCGAATCACCTCTGAAAGAAACTCTGGCAGCAGGATCACACTCTATGAAGAACTGAAATTTTGAATCCACTTTATCACGGTTGGCGCAGTTATTATATTTTTTCTAACATGTCACAAGACTTACAAATATATTTTCGGAACATTTGCGATTATACTAATTCAATGATGATAAATAATTCATGATTGGGAGGGTGCAGAGGTCAGATATTCATGTGTCTCATACTTCTGGAAACAAAGGAGAACAAGCTCAGCAACGTTGCTCTCGTGATCTGGGAGGTATGATGGAATTAAAACTGGTAATACAATAAAAATATAGGTGAATGAAATGAACATATATACAACAAATTCCAAAGACCAGAAGGATACTTACCGTTAAACACTTTTTATATCAATATACGACTTGGATACAAGCAGGTTTATTTGGCAATACTGAATGATTGAATTAGGCTGCGGCCCCTGTCCTCCCGGCTGCATGCGTAGCGACTACAGCCACGATCGGCAATCTGTAGGGAGCGGGGCCATGACACGGGGCGCGGCCGTATCTGCCCCTGCCATTGGCTGCACGCCGCCACGTGACTGCGTCGCGGCACGGAACTACAGCCACGATCGGCGATCTGTAGGGAGTGGGGCCATGACATGGGGCGCGGCCGTATCTGCCCCTGCCATTGGCTGCACGCCGCCACGTGACTGCGTCGCGGCACAGGAAGCCCTGCCAGTGTACGTGTCACAGCGCTTTGCACTCCCACACAGCCACTGGGGCCTGCCCTATATAGGGCTGTGCAGTGGGGCACGCACGCCGCTGTCACTACCGGGGACTCAGCCTTAGGTGTCACCTATTACTGTGAACACTATCGGCACACTGCGTATAACCACCACGTCTATTGTCCTAATATTTTTTGGACCACTCCGGACTAGTTTTAATTATTTTTTTTTGTATATTCAGTATGTTCATTTCGTTCACCTATTTTATATTGTATTACCTATTAAAGATTTAAGTTCTAACTCAAATCATACCTCCAGATCACGAGTGCAACATTGCAGAGCTTCTCCTTTGCTTCCAATTATCCTAATTCCTGTATGCACTTTGATCAAGTACAACCATTTCCACTAATTGCTGAGCAGGAGTTGTTCTTTGTACCATATATTGTCTCTCCTACTTCTAATGAATCCCCTGAATAATAGTCTCTTTACACGCGGCAAATTCACCCAAAAACGATTAGTTACAATATTCTAGACTCGACCAGAAGGTGGGCTTATGCTGTGCTCAATGCAGAAGGATTTAGCATAAAAACCATATGCTGGGGGATAAGAATTTGGAATTCAACAAAAGTAAGTGTCTGATGTCAGGAGAACATGTGAATTCTCATATTCCAATCTCCACGAACTCTTGGGGTAAATCAGATATTGCTATCTTGTAATGTATAGAATTTCCGTTTACTTATCTTTTAAATTTTATGAAACGGTCTGCATATATTGTACTGTATGTTTCTTGTAATATTCTTTTTTGTAACCTAAGCACTGTACTACTTTTGTATATTACACCTAAAATGTAATAATTATAGTCTTTTGTGCTCTAATTAAACTCTGCACGTTTTGGAGAGATTACATTTTGCTACAATACATTTTTGTGCGTAATTACATATTTTGATCAGTGAATGGTGATCAAGTGACCCCAGTGGTAATGGTCTGTATAAGGGTTGCCACCTTCTACTGAAGGCTAACCCGGAAACAACATTTTTAAATGTAGCGCTTACCTTAGTCTCCGGCATCCTCTGACATCCTTCCAGCATCTGCCACCGCAACCCTTCAATGTGGCCACGGCATCAAGTTGCCATGACAACAGGACGCCTCATGGCACCGAAACGTCACATTGTTACGGCACCGGGTGACATCACGTTCCCGTTGACATGGCAACGCGGTGCCATTTGACGCCGCATGGCCATATTGACAAGAGTTTAAGGGGAAGATGCTACCTGGAGGTTTACAAGGTAAACCAGTAGCCCGGAAATACGTGGCCAAAACTCGTACTCTCCGGATCAAATTCGGAGTGGTGGCAACCCTGGTATTTATCCTTGGTGGTGGCAGCGTTAAGGGGATATTTGTAACAGATTCAGGGGCGAAAAGTGGGTTAGCTAGATAGTGGTTGAATTAACTCATCACCTATACAAGTCACGTCCGCACAGGTATGCCGTTCGTGACAGCACCTGTTAGTAATTTAATTTAATTCAAGTACCTCTTAAGTCAGAGAAATTGTGACATTACTAAAATTATGTCAACTAAACGAACACAGGATTCGTTAATACTTGCCTATAGAGCCTCTGTACTTCGTTCTCTGTCCATTTCTCTTCTTGAGCCACCAGTGGAAATGGCTCACAGGATCTTTCTCGCCTCGTTCTGCAAGGTGAAGTTGAGCTTGAAGCGGAGGTGCTTCGAGATCTCTTGACACTTTTTGTGGAAGCTCTTGGTTGATATTCCTCATCATCAGCAATTCTGGATGTTTGCATGTTTCTTCTTGTTGAAGCGGTTGGTTGATATTCCTCATCAGTGCTTCTAGATCTCTGAGCATTTTTTGTTGTTGAATCCCTTGGTTGATATTCCTCATCACTGCTTCTAGATCTCTGAGCATTTTCTTTTGTTGAAGCCCTTGGTTGATATTCCTCATCGTCTGTGCTTCTGGAACTGGGGGCATTGTTTTTTGTCAAAGCTCTTGGTTGGTAATCCTCATCATCAATGCGTCTAGATCTTGGCGCATTTCTTTTTGTTGAAGCTTTTGGTTGATATTCCTCATCAGTGCTTCTTGATCTCTGGGAATTTCTTTTTGTTGAAGCCCTTGGTTGATATTCCTCATCGTCTGTGCTTCTGGAACTGCGGGCATTGTTTTTTGTAAAAGCTCTTGGTTGGTATTCCTCAGTGTTTCTAGATCTTGGCGCATTTCTTTTTGTTGAAGCTTTTGGTTTACATTCATCATCTTCACTGCTTCTTGATCTCTGGGCACCTTTCGTGGAAGCTCTTGGGTGATAGTCCTCATCTTCAGCGCCTGCTGTTTCCAATGGGGCCTTGCCATTTCGTGTCAGAGTGGTGGTTCTTGATCGGGTTTGATTTCTAGTCAGGGAGCCAACAGTCTCATTGTCATCTCTCTGAACGAAATTTTTCAAGGTTCTCTTTTTAGAACTGTTCTGGTCAGATTTCTCAGTGTGTGCAAGGGCACTGAGTAATTGCGCACTTCCTAATTGTTCCCGTCTATTAAATGGGCTGGTACCATTGAGAGAGCTAGTTTGTCTTGAGGTTGCATTTTGAGAACTACTCTGTTTTACCACATTGTTCTCCGACTGCTGACATTTTAGCACTCGTCTTTCTGAGGCAGTTCTTGGCTTTCTTTTAACAGATAGATGACCAAATTCCTCAATATCTTGATCTGTAGACTCAGTCTGAGCATGGTTGTCCTGCGACAAGTTTTCTGGGACACTGAGGGCAGTTTGGGGAGTTCCTTTAAAGTCCAGATTATTCCTTTTAGTTCTCAATTTGGTCTCAAATTCTGATTCACTTTCAAATACACTAGTGTCTGCGATACTCGCTCTTATACTTTCATAGTGGACATTATATTTCACGCACTTCTTCTGCAACTGGCTTTTAGAATTCATAGGTGTGAGAATGACAACAGGCGAGTTTTGCTGGAACTTCTCATTTTCACTTTCTTCTGGATTTGAAGCACTTTGAATTTTTGAGTAGGTCTTGTCATTAGGAATTGATTTGTTAGTGGACTTCTTTTTTGAGCTGATCACTATAAGAAAAAGAAAGAAAAAACATGGATTGTCTGCATCAGTTTTTAACAGGGGTTCCTAGGAACCATTGAGTTCCCCAGAAATCCCTAAAGGGTTCCCTGCAATTTTGAGGTCATTTGAAAATTGTACCAAATACAGAAGAATTTACAATGCATCTGATCTCAGACGTGCTATTAGAGGGGGTTGGGGTTCCTCCGAATTTCACATTGGGTTCCTTCACAAAAAAAAAAAAAAAAAAAGTTAGAAACCACAGGTATGTATAATATAACAGGAGGTCAGGGACCTGGAACATACATGTGAAATTAATTGCTTATTAAGAGATCTCTTCCCCTCCTCCCTCACCTCATCGGAGGGGAGGAGATGCACCTGCTGCTGCTACATGCATGGGAGGTATATGCTTTTTTGCATTTCCTTCTTTTTTTTTTTAAAGATTATTTTCACTATTATTCGGGCACTGCACTGTAGATCATGCATAGCACATAGGGATTCTTAAAATGTAACACTTTAGGCACCACATGCTGTTTGCTACAGTATTTTTGTTTCCTTGTCTCTCTACACAGTGGAAGAAATACATAAGACAGTGTAATACAGGTAGTGTAGGATCTGCTGAAATGGGGTTAGTGGTGTGGTTGTAGCCTTAAAATATTTTGGCCAAAGTATTGAACTAAAAGACCCATATTTATGACGAATAAATATAGATAAAATACATAGTAATGTACTAAATAATTTGTCATATTGGATGTAGCGTTGGGGCTTTGTCGTCGCTGGTTGTATACATTTAGTCACAAACCCAGTAAAATAAAAAACACACACACACACACACACGCACACACGCACACACTTCGGTCTCTGTCCTTTACGATTAAAAAAGGACGACGGATGCCAAAATAGACAATTTAGCATGTCCGTTGCTCTTAATATTAGGTGTAATCATCTTAATTGTTTAAAGGCTTTTCACACAAACTCATTTAGACCAACGCGGAGCAAAAAAGGGAAAAAAAGCTGGGAGTCCAACCTCAACAAAACCAGAGAGCCACACTTTGCTATACCGGCCAAAATGCTAAACATGAATTATTAGTGTATAATAACTTCACCATTTAAATATACACAGAACAGACTTAACTTATTTTACCTAGGCTGAAGGGGGCTACAAAAAAAAATGGCACAAGGCCAAAAAAGCACCACACCACACCACAAAAAACAGAAAACAGTAGAAGAGGGTGAATAGAAAAAGGACGATTTAATCCAAAAATGATTCGCTCGGGGGAGCTTTATCAAAGGGGGCTACATGTTGACTCATGCACAGAACCAATGACGCCATAAGAAGTTGAGACTGTCATTTAAACTACCCAAGGAACAAAGTTTCACTTTGATCACTTTCATTTAATTGAAATCCCTGTACAAGTAAACTGGTATTGATTTCCTCTAAACTAAAACATTATTAAATTAACCAATATTGAATGGACACTTCGTACACTGGGATACAGTTAGCACTTTGGATGCTGTAACTTCCATTGCTTAAACAGGAGCAATTGACTACATATAACTAAAAGGCTCAGCATGCAATTGGTGGAGTGGGTTGGTTCCTCCCCATTGTATGGGTGATACCAGTCATTGCTAAAGACCTGGACATGACCTGCTTTGGAGACATGGAAGCAGAACGCAACACCTTTCTGTCCTGATTACTAGAAGATGAAAACCTGATAATCCTCATAGGGCTCCAAGCTGTCTTTGAAGGAATCAGTGACCTGACACTGCAGGAATCGGGAGCAGACATAGTTCTGCTTTGCAGCTAATCTACTTCTGCTTCCTCTTCAGGCACAAAAATAGGGGGGGAAAAGCAGAGCACTACTTCTATGCAGAGAAAAATGATGAGCGTTCCCATGACAAAGCACCCCTGCGTGAAACGCGTAGGTGTGGGTTGCTTGCCCTTGTATGTTTCTATGATCCAATACATTTGTAATTTTGTATCTATGGGAACGCTCTCACTCATTTTTCTCTGCATAGAAGTAGTGCTCTGCTTTTTCGGCCCTTTTTTTGTATCCTGTGCCGGAGGTACACCCAGTACCCCAGGACAAGAGGGTCATCATACCAGGACGCTGCACCTGCACGCGAGTCCTTGGTTATCTCCCTCAGATGCTATTCAAGGTATTACGCATTAATTATTGATGCATCATGGTCGGGACACTGGGATGTGTTAAAATCCTTACTACTGTACTATATGGAATTTATCCAGCAATTATATCAGACCGGAGATCTTTATACCATCATCCATCTGCCCCCTGAGGAGTACGCTACTGCAGATTATTGTTTTTTGATGCTAAACACATTGACAACTGCCATTGTTTTTTAGCGCACCACACAGGTTTTTTAATATCATCTTCAGACACTTGCGTCTGAAATGCTCCTGCTTATATTTGGAAAGCATACATTATATTTACTACACTTCTCCTGTAGCTGCCTTTTAGAGTTCATTGTAGTCAACAGCCAGACAGGATTTTTGGGGTAGAGGTTTGTACTCTCCTCATTGTCACTTTCCTGTGTGTTTGAAGAACACAGAATTGTGTTCACGATATTCAAGCTCCTAACTGAGTTCTGTTTCACCTCTCGGTTAAATGCTAGGAGAGATATAAAAACGGGACTTCAATGAAAGACGGGTCAAAGCTTTGCAACACTCGTTAGATGGACCCAACTGAGCTTTAGCATTCTCTCCTGGTGCCTTAATGTAGAGCAGGGGTGGCCAACCGCAGGTCAATGGCCAGCAACAGGGCTGGTTTTAAGGACATACACCTGCCCTGTTTGTGGCCCTTGACAACTGGAGTTGGCCATCCCTAATGTAGAGGGAAACAACTTTATAGCATTTCAAATAGGAACCATAGTTTGCTTGCTTTGGTCAGTCTAAACCATCTTCAATGCACAGAATATGTTACATTTAGACAGTTACAGCAATGCGTGTTTGTCCTCATTTTGCACAAAACATGACAGAAGCAGAACACTCCTACAATTTCTATGGTGAAGGTCAAGATTCAAATATCTACTCATTTATTTTCAAAACACTTTACAAGAAACATGTTGAGACGAGTATTATTAATTCAAGACAATGCAGCGACATTCAATTATTTATATTTTTGGTTCTCACAGAAGTAAAATATGAAAAAAAATGATATTTTGTAATCTAGTGGTAAAGCATCAGATTCACCCTGAATGGGACTAAAACATAATGTACATCAGTGGTGGCCAACTTTAGTCCTCAAGGGCCATCAACAGGTCAGGTTTTAAGGATATCCCTGCTTCAGCACAGGTAGCTCAATCAGTGGCTCAGTCTTCGACTGATCCACCTGTGCTGAAGCAGGGGTATCCTTAAAACATGACCCGTTTGGGGTCATTGAGGACTGGAGTTGGTTACCCATGACGTACATCACACCACTCACCCAAGGCATTGATGGCCCTAGGGTCAGGCAACGAGTTGCCCGGCAAATATAAAAAAAGTGACAGCTGTTGTAGCAATCCTAAAACACAAGGCACTGGGTTAAGAGCTTGGTTTGGATTTTAGAACAGCCAGTCTTACTGACGTCAGATACCCAAACGTATGACTTGGGGTGAAAAAAAAAAAGCCTTGATCAAGAGACTTCACACATTTAAACAGTCTTAAAAGTTTGTGTAATTACTAGTGACACCTACTGCAAAACTTGAATGAATTCCACACAAATCATGTGAAACCTCAAAACAGTTTGCTTTTACCTCCTCCGTGTGTAGCGGAATCAACTCCACTTGGTTTGGGAGTCGTTTTGCTCAGCTTCGTTGCAATGGGTGTTGTTTTTTTACGGTCACATTTATCGCTTAATGTAACCTTGAAGAGGAGAAACAAAACGCGGAGTGTTAATTGTAGTTACAACACACTCGGGTAACTCATTTGCAAGAACTCAGTGACACAATAGCCACAACTAGTTGTGAAACAGTGTTTCCATGTATTATCAGCAGTGTCTGACCTTCACACCATGTCAATGATTCAAAAGGACATGCAATACAAATAATTCAAACAAGATAAAACATCACAATTACAGAGGTTATATGGATTCTCAATTAACATTTCAGGAAACCGTGTCACCAGCAGTTTATTCTAAGCTATATACAGATTTACAGGGACAAGAAACGATTTTGTTGCACACATTCCTGTTCATTTGTAATTTTAATGGTTATGCTTGTTTCTAAAAAAAAAACAAAACAAAAAAAATAAATATATATATATAAAAAAACCACATTGAATCACAATTTAGCATTAAAAAAATAATGTACATTTTACACAATTTGGATATCTGCCATCTCACCAATATTGTTTTACTCTCAATATTAACAAGTCAATTTAAGAGCCTGACAATGTCCTGGAGCCTAAATGTACTACTTTAAAAGCAGCCCATAGAAGTTTCAGTTAAAGTAAAAAAATAAACTGCTAAATAAAATGCCCGTAAGTATTAGCAGAGCATTAGGTACCCCATTTGTAAATAAAATGACGACCAGCAATGGCTGCTGCCTTAACGTAGATTCAACTGGAAATGACTCACTGTTGTATCGCCCAGGTAGTTTTTTCCACCCATGTCAATTGTGATATTACAATTTTTGTCAACCACCAGCCTCTGCCCGCACCAGAACTTCAACCGTGGTTTTATTAGTCTCCCGCTGCGGCTAACTGCGCCTTCACTGAGAACAGATTGTAAGGTGGGAGTGCTTTTCTCTACAAATAAAAAGAAACAGTCGTGAAGAATTAATTCAGAACAACTCTGGCGCAGAAGACTGGCAAAGAAAGAAGTTCGCACTCCGCTACCAACGAAATTATTCTTGATACATGCTCTGAGAAGAGAGGACTAGAAGATTGATGCACATCGCAGGCGACAAGACAGTTATAAAACATTTCTAAAGCCATCAAACCTTTCCACTACCAGATATTCAGCAGTGGACTTTCTGGATTTTGCTGCGATATGTCGTATATGCTCAAATCTTCCCCACCCCCCCTCCAGCTAACGTAAACAGAAGTGGAGTGGGTTTCATTTCCGCTTTGGGGGTGACCAGGGCAGCGGAAAAGGTGAAGTTACATTTTCTGTGCCTGAAACTTGCAATGCCACACTGCATTATGGGGCACAACTTGGCAAGTAGAACGGTGATTGACGGCTCTACCTCAGAAGCAGTCACATTTTCCAGAACTGGACCCTCCTGCAACAGCATCAACACCACAGGACAGCGATATTATCGACTTTAACAAGGGTCTGCAAGTCAAGACCGCTCAAACGGTCAATCCAGTGTATTCACGGACAAAAAACTGGGTTGGGCACACAGGGGGCACAGCAAAAAAAACAAAAAAAAACACTTTGTGCACACCTGGGTTTAGCAACTCGGCTTTCTGGATCACTCTGGACCCTTCCCTTCAGGCCAGGAGTGGCTCATGAAATGTAACCCCTTTGTGGTCAGAAAGAACTGCTATGGTAGCTTAGAAAGACTAAAGAGCTAAAACTTTGTCTCAAAAGCATAATTTGTATCCAATGTATTTGATATGCTGCTCTATAACACTACCTCACACTTGATTAATAAATCTCAAAAGCAGCAATGCTACCCAAAAAGGTTTACAGGCGTACCCCGCATTAGCGTACGCAATGGGACCGGAGCATGTATGTAAAGCGAAAATGTACTTAAAGTGAAGCACTAACTTTTCCCACTTATCGATGCATGTACTGTACTGCAATCATCATATACGTGCATAACTGATGTAAATAACGGATTTGTAACAGGCTCTATAGTCTCCCCGCTTGTGCACAGCTTTGGTACAGGTAAGGAGCCGGTATTGCTGTTCACAACGTGCTGACAGGCGCATGCGTGAGCTGCCGTTTGCCAATTGGGCGATATGTACTTACTCGCGAGTGTACTTAAAGTGAGTGTACTTAAAGCGGGGTATGCCTGTATTGCAAAAAAATAAATAAATAAAGTCTACAAAAAGATGGCAACCAGTCAACATTAGAAAGCCACGTCGTCATTGGGCGATTGCACTAGTGGCCATATTTGTTGTTTTTTTGCAGCCACACTGTTCCTTCAGGACAGTATTCTTGTCTGGGAGATTGAGGGGTTCATTGTGAATGATTGGAAGTGGGGGGTGGGGGGGGAAGAACCCTGAAAACAGGATCAATGCAGTTGAAGTCTGCAGGACTCCCCAAAGCCACCAAGGATTAATACCGCCCCCCAATAAAATAAATAAAGCAGCGCAGATTGACGCTTTAAAATTTACAATGACCATAAACAAAACAAAAAAAAACCCACACATACCACTTGTGGCAGATTTGCTTTTGCTAGGGGGGATTTTCGATATCCGTTCTTGGGGCGAAACATCATACGTCAATTCAACCAAGTCAGTATCTACAGGACTTTGTTGGTTGTTGCATGCAATGCGGGGGCTGGTTCTGCGCAATTTGGATTCCGTTGCCAAAGCTTTGCGGGTTTTCTCTTCTGTCACCTTCATTCTTGGTCTCTCTTTATGGCCGTCTGCATCACTGCTGCTGGAATTGTGCCTCAGTGACCTTGCTTTTCGAGTGACCTTGGATTGCTTTTTTTGTAAATCCTCCTCTCTCCCTGGGTTATGTCCTTTGATGTTTGGTCTACTTCCTTGTTTTTCTCTTTTTTGAATCCTGAAGTTTAAAGGTAGAATTTAAAGACCGATGAAGCGAGATTGTTTGGGCATGTCTACATACGGTTATGTGAGCCTTAAACATACCATTCATTTCAGCTCCAGGGTCCCCCTGATAAAAGATATTCATCTCCCATGGGGGCGCTGGTAGCTCTACCTTTTAAAGCTCCTGCGTCACATGGGCTAATAGGAAGCCGCACCGGATTACGTCACGGCTTCCTATTGTCCCGCAGGAGGCGAGAGCTTTGAAAAAAAGAGTCCACTACGTGACCTCTGCTAGCTGAGTCAAGCGGCTACTGGCACCTACTTCTGCGGAAGCACCAGGTCCCTGGAGCCGAAATTAATTAAAAAATGTGCCTGCTTCGATTGCCTCTTTAAATTCTCCCCAACAGTATCGCTGCTACTACCCGCACCATGCCGCAAATACCAAAACAGAAACACCTATTTTGCAGGACTGTCCAATTGGTTATTACAGTGGGTAGGGAATAACCTCACACAATCAACTTTTTGTGACAGTCTGGAGATACGAGCTACATCTGTTTTGTTAAATAAGAAGGAACTATAGAAGCTGCAAGTGTATGGCGATACGATGTGTGATCCTCTTCCCCCCTCCCTATGACTTACAGTGCCCATCTTCACCAAATATTTCCTTTCAATCCGGTAAAGGAGCAGAGGCCTTCATCAATAATCTCACTCCACTTGATTAGTAACCTCCTCCCCTCCTTAGACCTTTTCCACATTGGACATGGGAACACAGTTCTACAGGTTCAGATGAAAGAACAAACCTGCCACTTTCCTGAAGAAACTGTTCCACATGGACCTTCCAATCTTCTGGGAAGCCAAACTTAAATTTCTTGATAAACCATGATGGGAAACCTATAAAATCGATAAAGAAAATATTAAACAAGAATAACTTGGCCTTCAACAATTCCACTCACCAAAAAGAAAGAAAGTCATTCATTCACCACAAGGTATACATAAAAACACAGTATAAAAAGTCTAGACCAAGAACATACAGGACGTCTCTAACCCCAGTGATCATCCTTTTACAATGAAAAGAGGTATAGATGGCAAGACTGTGAATAGACGTGATTCTTCTGCCTGCCTCCCTCCCCCCCCTTCATTGTTCCATAGAAAGAAAGAAAATAGGCACTGCTGGATTATTCATTTTCCATACCTGCTAGTTTCATGGACAAGGCATCTACCGTTCCTTGTAATTCATATACTCTGCCAGTTACGGTCCTCACAAGATTATGCTGAACACGTTCCACAATAACATTACTGTGCCAGTACACTCCTCCATCATTCCTGCAGGACAGAAACATTTAGTATGGAAACATCTACCCTTACAATTTTTCATTACCAATATTTTATATAGTCACAAACACAATTTAGTCATTGTGAAAGGGTTTTACATGTTAGAAACATGCCAACAAATTCCTTGTGGAGGAAATGACAAAAACCTCGCCATGATAGACATGCAATTGTCTATTTTAGTAGCCCAGCACGGACCCGCACATCTTTCATATTGATTTTATAGAGTGCTAGCCAATCTGTCCCAAATGAATAACCAACATTTAAGTCCGCCTCAGAGAAGGTCATCATACAGTTACACCCCTATGCATCTGTAACACTATATAAGCAGCTGAAATTACACTTCATTTCTAGACTGGTAGGAGTCCCAAAAGTTCGACGAGAACCTGAAATAACGTAAGATATACTTACGTGCGTATTCCCTCTACACACACACTGCTGCCCCCGATCGATTTCACAATCCACTCTTCCAAGATAATCTTCTCCTGCATTTGTTCAGAATTAATATGAATCATTAATGGATTTACAGAATCAGCTCTGTCATTTTGTTAAGACAGACTACACACTGCACTTCTGGAACGCTTATTTTAGTCACAGTTTTTGACCTTCCAAACAGAGCCAAACTTTGTTATTACTCAGTAGCAGTATTAGTCCTAGAATTTATACAGTCCGTAAAATCTTTAGGCCACATGAAAGTTCTTCATACAGTAGATGAAGTTGATAAAATAATAATGTTGGAATGTCCATATTATTGAAATGGACTGGGAGGGGTCTATGGAGAGGACATTGTTAGCAGTGTTCGGAATCCATCTTGTCTGTTTTGTCTTATGCATGTCTTTATGCTGTGTTCCAGAACTCATTATCTGTGTGCGTGGGACAATGTGCTTGTTGCAGTTTCGTTATCAGTAGGAATCCAGGTGTTTGGCTCATGCCAAGAAGAAAAAAAGTCTCCAATTATACAAAATAATTGGATAAAATGTATCTTTTTATATTTTGTTATTTCTACTGAGTTATGTTTAAACCAATAAAAAAATTGGGTTGTGACCTCTCAGATGATAGGCTTTAGAACAGGGAGTAGCCATTTATATTCTACCTAGCAACTTATGTTAGACAAAGAAAATGAAACGTGTATAAAAAGCCTGCGTGGGCCCTCCCCTTGCAGTCATTTGTTGACCCTCCTGTACGATCATTCAATATACAATGCATTAAACCAGGTGGTGCGCAAATTATTTGTGCTGCGCCCCCCGCCTGATCTCCCCTCCCCCACCTACCATGCTTTCCGGTGTGTGGGGGTCATGTGACGTCCCTCCATGACCCCGCGGCGTCATTTGATGCCGCGGCGATGGGCCATGTGACGTCACGTGGTCCCACGGCGTTATTTGACGCGTCACACAGTCGGCTGAATCCTGGTAAGGGGAGTGTTGCAGAGGACACACGCGATCCCCGGCATTAAATGCCTTGGGGAAGAGCGCGAGGCCTCTGCAATCGCACGCGTCCCCCAGTTTGCGCACTGCTGCATTAAACTACTCATTACGACCTGTGTTTGTGAGTTTGCAAACGACAGCGTCAATCACACTTGCACAATGATAATATATAAACATTGATATTTGAATGCTCTAGAGCATGGGTGAGCCACCTATGCTGAAGCAGAGATATCCTGAAAACCTGACCTCTTGGTGGCCCTTAGACTGGAGTTGCCCACCCCTGGTCTAGAGATGAATGTTATTTTGGGTGGGTTTTTAAAACCCCAACAGCTGGATTGTCCAGTAGCCACCAAGTTACAACTTTTGAAATAAGACCCAAGAGAGCGGAGGGGATTTCTCCAGACGAGTACCAACAGATATCTATGTTCCAGAATAGGAAGTAAGTCATTAGATTTATATACCACACTGGGATCCGACTCCAAAACGTACAATAGATGCTGTGTTTTAGTCTTACAATGTATTTAAAGCTGCAGTTCAAGCTGCCGATTAAAAAAATAAATATATATATATTATTTTTCCCATTCAGTATGTGCATCAATACAATCTGCACACTGATCGATCAGTTCTCCTGTAATCAATCGCTTTGTTCAAGGTTATTTAATTCAGTTCTTGCACAGCATTATGGAAAATGTAGTTCTGGAATATGGGCAGTTACTAGATACAATTGGTACACTGCTAGAGAGAGGGCGGGGCTCAAGAGCCAGAGTCTATCAGAAGGGGAAGGAGCAGTCACTTTGGAAATGCTTCCTACATTAGAAACATTAAACATTTCAAAAAAATTTTTTAAATGCTACAAGAATTTTCTCATAGTACAGAACAGATTTATTAAAAAGAACTCACATGTAGGATTTTGCTTGAACTGCTGCTTTAATGTGAATTCACGAAGCAGATCAGACCTTGCTACAGCCATGGTGCCACTATCGCTCCTACTATAGGGGGTATTCATTCTCAATGGAGTTTGAAGTTGTGATATTTTAGGAATTGCCTGAATATTATGGGTCCTCTATTTGACAGTCATGCATACAATATGGGCTGAACCAATAAATTAATGGCTATACCTCTACTTATGAGTATCCATATTTTTCTCTAAAGGTTACAATAAACCAGCTTTTGTGAGAGACGTTAAAAAACACATTATTCACGTGGTATAACAGTGCACTATAGGTGGTGTATACTCTTTCCATAACTGTATGTCCGGCCCTCACCACCGGAGTTTTAAGATTCACATACTGTAAATAATGAACACTTTGTGAGTTAAGTATATATGTTAATAAAACATTATTTTTTGTTATACCCGAGAGGTAGTTATCATGAACGGTCTCTTTTTAATTGATTCTGACAAAGCCTTGGTATAAATTGACCTCCTTAATTTGATACCAACATCGGTCTGTAAAAAATGTAGTAATTGGTTGAGTGCAGTACTTGGGGACCTTTTTCCTGATCTTCTTTGATCAGACTCTGTGGATATGTCTTACATTCCCCTATGCACCACCTCCATTTTAGACACGGAGGTTGGGCAGCGAGCATTTTCTTGTGTGTATACATAATGGATAACAATTAGTAATAGTCAGCATGGATTTATGAAGGATAGGTCAGGTCAAACTAACCTTATTAATTTTCTTGATGAGGCAAGTAGGAACCAACCCAGGGTAATGTAGTTGATGTGGTCTACTTAGATTTCACAAAGGCGCTTGATACAGTGCCACACAATAGGTTAGTGTAGAAAATAAAGCAAATTGGACTCAGTAAACATATTTGCACCTGGATTTAAACCTGGTTGAAGGATAGACAGAGTTATCGTAAATGGAACCTTTTCAGGCTGGGCTAAAAGTTGCAAGTGGAGTACCTCAAGGATCGGTACAGGGATCCCTGCTTTTTAACTGTTTTTTTTAATGACTGTGAGGTTGGCAGAGAGAGCAAAGTCTCCATCTTTGCTGATGACACCAAATTGTGTCAGGTAGTAAAAATCAGAGCAGGATGTAATTTCTCTCCAGGAGGACTGGGATAAACTGGAAGCTTTGTCAGGTAAATGGCAGATGAGGATTAATACAAATAAATGTAAGGTTATGCACTTGGGAAGCAAAAATAAACCGGCTACTTACAAATGAAATTGGGTAAAATTAGATAAATCCTTGATGGAGAAAGATTTAGGAGTGCTTGTTGACAGCAGGCTTAGTAATAGTGCCCAATGTCAGGAAGTAGCTGCAAAGGCAAATAAGATGTAATCTGGCATTAAACGGGGTATGGATGGAATCAAGCATAATTATGACACTATTTAAAGCATTAGTAAGACTACACCTTGAATAGAGAAGGGGTGCGCAAACTGGGGGGCAGGGGCGCGAGATTTTCTGGGGCGTGTGGCGCTTAAGAGGCCCCGTGCTCTTCCCCACAACATTAAAACGAAATTCCGGGGGAGCGTGCGAGGCCTCCAACTCCCGCTTACCTGCTCTCAGCCGGCTTCTGGTGACGCCATGACAACGCGGCGTCAAATGACGTCGTGGCGCCAAATGACGTCGTGGCGCCACCAATGAGAAGGCAAGAGGGTGAGAGGCGCACAAAGAAAAAAAGTTTGCGCACCTCTGATATAGACTACAGTTTTAGGCACCACTCCATAAAAAAGACATTATGGAACTAGAAAATGTAGAGAATAGTCACCAAATTAATAAAGGGGATGTGAAATATGACTTCTGAGGAGCTAACTAAATTACACTTGTTAATGTTAGAAAAGAGGCGCCTGAGAGGATATGATAAAAATATACAAATATAGTCAGGGTCAATATAAGGAGCTTTGAAAATAACTATTTAGAGTAAGGACATATATATATATATATATATATATATATATATATATATATATATATATATATATATATATATAGTTAGGTATGGAGATTGGCACTCACGGTTTTGTAGCAGGAGGCAGATGCTTGGACCAGGGGATCCTGATAGCCAAAAAGAGACACAGCACACTGCAGGTATGGTATCAAAAAAGTGTATTCAGTAACACAAGGCCGCCAACGTTTCGGTCCTCCCAACGGGTCCTTCCTCAGGGCAGTGCGCTGCAGTTGGGAGGACCGAAACGTTGCCGGCCCTGTGTTACTGAATACACTTTTTTGATACCATACCTGCAGTGTGCTGTCTCTTTTTGGCTATCAGGTTCCCCTGGTCTCCATTTGTCTATATATATATATAAAAAATCCGACCTCTTTTTTTTAAAGAAAGGAAAAGGTATACAGGGATATACCAAATAATTACATATGGGAAGGATGTTGATCCAGGGAGTAATCCCATTGCCATTATTTGGAGTCAGGAAGTAATTTATTTTTTCCCTAATGAGCTATTATTGGATAATGATTCACTGTGGTTTTTGTTTGCTTTCATCTGGATTAATATACCATACTGTAAATACAGATATAGGATAAGTATCTGTCGTCTTAATTGAACATAAGTTAAACCCCCCCCCCCCCCAAAAACAAAAAGATGCTATTGTGCTGTGGCAAATGGTTTTCCATTTTTTCTTCCATGCTATTAAAACCACATCTTTTATGGTGAGTAATGTAGGAGGGTGAGAGGGTCAATGAATTGTTTTAATATAACATTAAGGGTCAGATTGCATATTGGTACTTAACATTTCTGCCTCATAAGAATCTGGTTTCATTTAAATAGCTTAAATCTAAATTTTAGAGAATCCGGTTGCATGCAATATACGGCAATATTTACACTGGAGTGAATTTCTTACCACTACTCTCTCGTCGCGGATGTTATTTGAGACCGGGGCTGCAGCCAGGACTTCAGCCTCTTTGGACTTTTGCTTTCTTGGTATATGAACTTTAGGTGAAAGTAGCAAAATGTTACAGAGATCGTAGTATGGGACTGAAGTCTTTGAGTCCATCTTTGTGAGCAAAGTTTCTGTTTCCGAGAGGGTCTTCGGGTCAGCATTGGCAGGGGTTCTCTTCTGCCGATGTGGGCTTCTTGCTGGCCTGCTCCCAGTTGGTATTCTCAGCGGTGAGAGCTTGGAGGCCTCAGGCGTCTCTGCTTCGCTGTGCAATGCGCTCAACTTGCCTTCTCGAGACATCTCATCATCCCCCTCATTCCCTTTTTCTCCCAGGACAGGGTCTGGGCTGAGGTTGGTGCTGCTCACGGTATACTCCTCATTAACCTTGTGGAAGTTCATGTTCACTTGTGGTCTGTGTGAGTATGGTGGGGTGAAAAGCGGTTTTCCACTGCTTGGTACTTTAAAACCTTTAATAAGTTAAAAAAAGAAGAATGAATTCACATTTGCTAGAAGTTAAACATTGAAACTATACAGCTAGAATACTTTAGTTATAGAGACAAAGTACGTACATTACATGCTCTACACAACACAATTTCAAACAATGTAAACAGTATTTTTACTGAATCAGCCCATATGTGCAAATTTCAAAATACAAAAGCCACTCTGGAAAACAGTCTGGTCCTCTGTATCTCCCATGATGATCAGTACCTACTGTATGATGATCTCCTCTTACCTCTCACATCGTACTTTGTCTCTCTTTGGCCAACACCTCCTCCATCGATCTCCCTGTGGGGGTACCCCAGGGCTCTGTCCTGGGACCCCTTCTCATTTCACACACTCTCCAAGTGACCTAATCACATCTCTTGGGTTCAAATATCACCTCTATGCTGACGACACACAAATTTACTTTTCAACTCTTGACCTTACACCTGCTGTATAGACTAAAGTTTCTGAATGTCTCTGCTATATCATCCTGGATGGCCCTCCGCCGACTTAAACTTAACATGGCAAAAAAACAGAGCTCCTCATACTTCCTCCCAAACCTGGCCCTAATATCTCCTTTCACATTGTTGGAAGTACTATAATTCATCCAATAGCCCAAGCACGCTGCCTAGGGGTCACACTACTCCTCTCACATTCAAAAAGGTAGCTAAAACCGGTCGCTTTTGTTCCGGGTCACTCACAGCGCCTTGTGGGGGGGTCATGCTGCTTCAGACCACTCAGCACCAGGAGGGGTGGAGGGGGGCTGATCATGGTCGACTGACACACACCCAGGTCAGTCACCCACCCAGGTCAGTCATCTACCCCGGTCACGTCAGTAAGTCAGCCCCCCACCCACCCAGGTCAGTCACCCACCCATACTGTCGCACCCTGTCATCCATGCACACTGTCACGCAGACACACAAGGACAAACAAACACGAGGAATTCAGTTCGTATAAATATAGGAATGCAAATAGGTAAAACGGGGTGTGGACAGAGCGCGCGCATTCTAAGTTAAACTTCTTTGCATTTTGTAACTGAAATTGTTTTTATTTTTAATGAAAAAACAGCACCTTCACAAACAATTTCTGTGACAAAGCAGTAACAAAAGACAAAGATTCACTTGAAATGCGCGTGCTCGGCACACATACGCTTTTTATGGGGGGGGGGGCAGTTGGAGAGGTTTTGCGCTCTTCCAAGGCATTTAAATTAAATGCCGGGGGACCGCACGAGGCCTCTGTAACCTCTACTTACCGAGACTCAGCCGGCTTCAGGACGTGTGACCATGGCAACGCGGCGTCACGGGACATGACCCCGCAGCGTCAAATGAGGCAAGGTGGAGGGGGCGCAACAACGGAGATCGGACGGGGGAAGGGGGGGGCACAGCAAAAAAAGTTTGCGCACCCCTGATCTATGATTCTTACGTGCATGTCTGCTGTGAAGCGCTATGTACATTAATGGTGCAAATAAAGACATACATACTGTAATAAGTGCTCCACTTACTCATGTAATTGCTCATTATAGTTTGTTTCTCATCAGAAGGCTTTTCTGATGAAATTTTGCAGATGCCGTTACAAAAATGATGTAGGTTAGTGCTGGACCTCAAACACCCCATGACTTTTACCCAAAGAGGATTATGGGTAACAAGAGACTGTTTAAAAGAGACTTTTAAAACTTGATCAGTGTGAACCAGCAAGAGATAAGTTAATATTTCAAGGATACAAGGCAGCATGAAAAAGCAAAAAGCAAATATAGCTATTTAGCGAAACTTGGAGCTCAAGATACAAGACAGCAAGACCTACCCCATGGATCCCACACAGCTAGGCCCAGCAACAGATACAACTAAACAAATAAGATACAGCTCTAGAAAGGGAGGTATTTGAGCATGGCAGAGAATGCTAGAAGAATTATGTAGTGTGACAGATTTTAGAAGGTATAAGTATTGCGCTCCAAAAAAGATTCCTTTGTCCTGATCAGAGAAGAGTACGCTTGATTTTGTCCTGCACACACAGGACAGAGCTGGGCATTTCGCTCGTATTGATGCTGCGCTCATAATAAACTATTTCTACTCTTTGAGCACACGTCCGTGTCTGCCTCACCTTTTTACAATCATTTATTATACCCAACACCGACGTGCTAATAAATATGTAATGCACCCGTTTTCTCATCCTTTGGCTCTGCCTGATTGAAATTAACGTATGCCTGTAAAATCATAGGTCATTTTGAGTAATGCATCAGGTAAGTGTTTAATGCTCCAAACCATGCACAGTAATACGAGACTGTGGTACGATCAGCTAAATAGACAGCCATTGTCAACAAATGACATATCAAATTCGCAGTGCACACCTACAATGCCAAATCCAGCGAAATGTACGCTTCATTACATTGCTCAATATAAATTACAGCTAACGTTTTCTTCTCCATCTTGGAAATTTGTCAGTTACAATGGTCAAAACGTCTTTTCTTTTGCAAACATTGCAAAGGTACTTTCCAAACCATATAAAACAAAAACATACCTTCGTCTGGGATAGGGATGCTCAGCGCATCTTTATCCACAATTCTTTTCCGCTGTCGAGCCTCCTCTTTCATGAACAGGAAAATCTTAGCTGGTGACGCAGTTGGTAGTATATCATACGCCGACGTGCGTATATTTCTGTGCAGTCCTGCTGCATTAGGAGCTCCGCCTGAGACAGGACAGAAAGGAAACGCAATAAACGTTACATTAGCAAACAACACGCACCCCAAAAAGGAGGGGTATGGTAAGGTTTTGAATCCCTTTAAAGCAGCAATCCACCGCTAAAGTTGGAACTATTAACCCCTTGACTGCCAGCTAGCAATGTGGGGCGGGCCCTCTGACAAACAAGGGGTTAAAATACATTAAAATTACCCACATTAAATCAACCCACCCAGAAAGGTGTTATGGGAGCTTGGTTGTCCATTGGCAGCAAGTGTCGCTTGTTCCTGTCCCTCTTTACGGAGAGGTCTGGGCCCTCGTTGCCCGTCCTGCAGAAGTGGGTTAGCGATGGGCGTCAGCAGCATATCCCGCTGGCAGTTCACCATGTCCATGATTCTCTTATTTTTAAGGGGCGTCTGATGAAGCTTCTCCTGGGCTGCCATCGCCTTCATCCTTTGAAAGATTTTGGCCGGAGACTCGAAGTCAAAGTCGGTAATCTTGCGTTTGGGTGAACACAGGTACGTCGCTTCACATTTTGCCTGACCCGACGGATAACATTCCTTTGCTTGCAGATCAACGCTGTGATTTATTACACTGATGTTTGCAAATTCAGGTGAACAGGTATCATCTTGAATTAGGGTGGACTGGAGTGCTGGTTTTTTAGGAGCAATGGCTTTAGTTTTTTTATCTAGAGCCCTTTGGACAGAAGAGCTTGAAGGAAAGTTCTCCTTGGTGTACAACTTCTCCAAGTCTTTCAGCGGAGTCAATGTATTTGATGGAATGAGGTCTAGAGGAATTGACAGGAAAGGTATTTCTCCCATATAAAAAGGTGATAGCATTGTCCCCGTATCACGGGCATGTCTTTTTGACGGGGATATGAGCATGTTATCTCAAAAATGCAAAGCATGCAGTCTGTCTTCAGGCTGGTGGCTTATTTCGTTGGGAAAATGCTGTGCAGGTCTTTCCAAATTATTCAATGCAACACTCATTTCTACATTTCTATCTAGAATAATGAGGAACAAAAGGAGCGTTAAAGACATGAGACTCACTGTCGCAATTAAAAAGAGTTTAGCTTGTTTGCATAATTGATCTGCGGCACTCTGAGTATACCTATGTCATTTTTACCGTGCAAAATCCCATTCATTTGGAGAAAACCTAAATGCAGAAAACGAAACTACAGAACATTTCCCAACAGGTTTTGCTTATGGTCCTGACCCCATAATAATAATCAACATGAGTTTTCACCGATAAAGTTCTCTTGTAGGGATTTAGAACCAACTTTAGGCAGTTGAGATTCAGCAGTGTAAATGGAGTGATACATGGAGGTATTTACTAAGCAGAGCTATGCAATAAGGCTCATTACAAGCCATTCACCACATGAATGGTCCATAATGTGCCTTACACCAGGGGTGCACAAACAATTTTGTTTGCGCCCCCCTGCCTTCGCCCTCCCCTTCACCTTTCCTCCGGCAGCGTCATTTGACGGTGCGTTGTCATGGCGACGCCAGAGAAGGTAAGAGACGTACAGAGGCCTTACACACCCCCCCCCCCCCCAGCATTTTATTTAAATGTTGTGGGGAAGTGCACGGGCCCACTCTAAGCGCCCCCCCAGAAAACATCACGCCACCAGTTTGCACCCCCCTGCCTTAACACAACTCCATAAGAACAACTCCAGTGTTATATTTTCCCATCTTCTATGCAAGATTTAGCTAGTGATCGATGGGTCATATTTGTTGTTGGTCATTAAGCAGCATAGTTTGATAGTACAAGGTTAAAGCCACATCTGACGGATTCATCAGCATTTATTACATTTGTAAGTACATTTGTGAATATAAGGCGGCGTCCTCGCTATCGCTGCGCTTGCCGCAGTCACACACACACACACACACACACACACACACACACAACTGTATGCTCATCTGCATGTCTTAGGCAGGTCTGCAACCCCACCTTTCCCCATTATCACCCAGCATACAGCACTTCCACTGCAGCAAGGGATTCTGGGAAATGACATGCAAATGAGCACACATTTGCATGTCATTTCCCAGAATCCCTTGCTGCAGTGGAAGTGCTGTATGCTGGGTGATAATGGGGAAAGGCAGGGTTGCAGACCTGCCTAAGACATGCAGATGAGCATACAGTTGTATTTGCATATTTGCTTTCCTGTGGAGGGTTTTTGTCACTTTTTTTACTCACCATAACTTAACTCAGTATTATGGTGTGTATGTATATATATATATATATATAAATATATAAAAGACCCCGCTCACCGGTGCTCGGCGCTTATGTAAACAAAAAAAATCTAACTTTCCAGCGCACTCAAAGCCCCCCCCCTCCCCCCCCCCACGTAAATGACAGGACACCCGGCGCTCATGCTTGGAGCGCGCTCAGCGCCAGCGGGGACTCAGCCTAAGGCATAACAAAATATGATAATCATATAATTACCTAAATTTAAGCACGAGTAAACATTCAGCAGGTTCTGATTGTTATTCTGTGAATTACATATGGATAGGCACAGATCTTATAGAAAGTTAAGCATAGATCTGCAAGACCTAGTTGTGTTTGTGTGAATTACACATACACATCCGGCAGCGTGTTTGTGAGAAGTATGCATGGGTCATGCCCAAAGTTCTACCACTCTGGGTTATACCCGGAGACGATGGGTTTTGGTCACGTGTCTCCGGGCGGGGCCTCAGCTCTTACCTTCTCGGGCAGCGGTATCTCCCCCTTGCATGGTCTCGTCAACATGGCAATGATACGTTGCAGCGGCACGTTGCCATGACAACAGAACGCAATGTGGCACCATGATGTCCCATTGTCATGGAAATGCGACGCCATTTAACATCGCGGAGCCATGTTGACGGGACAATGCAAGAGTAGATGCCGGGAGATGCAGCTGCCGGAGAAGGTAAGGCTGCGCTTATAGTGATGGCGACAGCGACGTCGCATCAAAACAAAATGCAATGCCGCCGTCGCGTGCGCTTATAGTAAGCGCGACGTCTTGGTCGCGACCGCTGGAAGTCATCTCAATTTGATTTTTCCAGCGACTGTAGCCTGACGTCGTGTCGCTGGCACTATAAGCGCGGCCCAAGAGTTAAATATAAAAAAAAATTAAATTGAAAAGGGGGAAAAAAAAAAAAAAGTCTCCAGGTTAGCCTTCACCAGAAGGTGGTAACCCCGGTGAGGCTGGACTCAGCATTGCATGAATTCAGCAACATCTGACAAGGTTTATGAGAATCATATACGGATCTAGCTGTTACACACACCCAGCTTTGATTTACTCTGGCTACCAGTTTGTCTAATGTCGCTGCGTTTTCAACAAGAGTTTACACAGGCAAAGCCCTTCACCTCCCCCTGTTCCTTCATTGGCTTTCTGGAAGGAACAGAGTGGACTGAGGGTCAAGAAAACACTTGACTGACAAACACTCACAACATTCAAAGAAATCATGTGTAATGTCCAAAGAACCAAAAAGCAGACATCTTTGTTTTAAGCATAGCTACATCTGGGAGGACAAAGGACTTTGGAACCACAGCTGCATTCAATCGGAACCCCTTCAGTCTACATCTGCATCGCCCCAAAGGCAGACAGCCTTTAGCACAGCCAAAGAGCAGCCAAAGGGTGTGGAGCCATTTGCTGCTTTATTTCAATCTGAAACTCACCAGACATTTATCCTCTGTACCCCATTTCCAATCACCCTATTACAAAACAACTGCATGCTGCCACCCTCTCTGTCCCTGACAATATATACTGTCCACTAAGCAGACCCAATGCAACGTGAACACCCTGATAAGCACATCTCAACAGGGGGGTGGGGGGGGGAGAGAAATACCCTAATAAGCACATCCCAGCGGGGGGGGGGGGGGGTTAGAGAAAAACTCTAATAAGCACATCCCAGCGGGGGGGGGGGGGGGGGGGGGGGGGGAGAAATACCCTAATAAGCACATCCCAGCGGGGGGGGGGGGGGGGGAGAGAAATACCCTAATAAGCACATCCCGGTGGGGGGGGGGGGGAAGAGAAAAATCCTAATAAGCACATCCCGGTGGGGGGGGGGGAAGAGAAAAATCCTAATAAGCACATCCCAGCAGGGGGGTGAGGCAGGAGAGAAACACCCTAATAAGCACATCCCAACACAGGGGGAACAGATACACCATAATAAGCACATCCCAGCGGGATAAGTACATCAAACCCCCTACTCTCTGACACACGCTCTTAATGGTGGGTTGGGTGGCGTGTAACCACCCGTCAGAGCTTCGCGCACTTACCGAATCCCCGCCACCTCCATTCAAAACTGCTCGTCCGCAAGTATCTTGCTCACGGATTGGCTGAGTGGCCCGGTGACGCACAAAGGGGGTGTGCCCAAGTCTGACAGTCGTTGGGTCCGCGTCAAAAGTCGCTGAGCGCCGAGCAGCCATCTTTGATTGTGGGTTTAAAAACAACAACAACAACCGGTAACCGCCTGAGCGAACCGTTAATCACAAGATATCACGGACACCCACACCGGGTTTCTCCCATGCAGCTCAGCAGGTTATCGCTGCAGCCGCCCCATTTTCACGTACTTTCTTTTGAAGGGCGTGTTTGCCCTAATCAAAGATGGCCGCGAGGCGCTTCGGTCTCGTAGAAACGTAGGGAAAGGATCCTGCTTTTATGGCAAATGGAAAGGACGTCACACAGGAAGGCTGCTAACCGGAAACACGCCATCACTAGGCTCCTTAAGGTAATATGGGGGCCTCAGGCCCTGGGTGCTGGTGGGGCAACAGCAGTATTCTGTGATCAATCGTGAGCAGTGGGGGTACCAGCTGCCAGACCCTGTAATGAGCAATGAGGGTACCAGCTGCCAGACCCTGTAATGAGCAATGAGGGTACCAGGCTTTCTTACCTTTGGCTTGTTAGTAGGAGATTTTCAGCACTATTTTGTAGATGCAGTATAGAACCAGCTGTGTTGTGACAGGCTTTGGTTTTTATCCCAGAAATGCACTTCTATCCCTGTACTTTTTTTTTTTTTTTTTTTAAATCTGTGCTGTGACTCCTTTTTTGACATATATATATATATATATATATATATATATATATATATATATATATATATATATATATATATATATATATATATATATATATATATATATATATATATATATATATATATATATATATATATATATATATATATATATATATATATTATTTTTTTTTTTTTTGGATAACTTTTGGCGATTAATGAGTTTACTGGGTATTTGTGTGTTTTGTTAACTTTGTCCAGCTGGTCTCAGCTGATTGGGAGGTTGGCCCCTCCCTCCCAGGTTTAAAGCTCTTCCCATCCCACTTTCCATATGCATAGGTCTTTGCATGCAGTTGATTGCGACAGACCTATACAGAGTATTCTTCCTGGTACTGTCCAGGCAAATAAGAATTTCAATCAGATTTAGAACAATGCAGTTGATTTATGACATCAATTATGATCATTCTTCCTAGTATTGTACGGGTTATTAAGAATTTTAATCAGTGTTAGGACCTGTGAATTATGGGCATGCCTCGGAGGGGCTTAAAATGCGTTGGCCAAAGTGTTAAACTAAATGACCCTTTTATTCAAGAGATATATATAGGTATTTCACTGTTACATAGTAGATGAGGTTGAAAAAAGACATAGGTTGAACTTGATGGACCTATGCTAAATTTAGACAACAGATACTTTATCCTATATCTATACTTACTTACTGATCCAGAGGAAGGCAAACAAAAAACCCCATTAAGGGGAAAAATTAATTCCTTCCTGACTCCAAGAATTGGCAATCGGATTAATCCCTGGATCAACATCCTTCCCATGTATACTTATTTGGTATATCCCTGTATACCTTTCCCATCTAAAAAGATGTCCAACCTCTTTTTTTTTAAATCTATTGTATCTGCCATCACAGTCTCCATGGGTAATGAATTCCACATTTTAACTGCACTTACTGTAAAGAACCCTTTCCTTTGTTGCTGGTGAAATTTCCTTTCCTCCAACCTTAAGGGATGGCCCTGAGTCCTTTGTACTACTGCCCGTGGGATGAATAGTTCTTTTGAAAGCTCCTTGTATTGTCCCCGAATATATTTGTATAGAGTTATCATATCCCCTCTTAGACACCTCTTTTCTAATATAAATAAATGTAATTTAGCTAGCCCCTCCTCATAAATTAGAATGTCCATCCCCTTTATTAATTTGGTGGCTCTCTCTGCACTCTCTCTAGTTCCATAATGTCCTTTCTTAGGATTGCTGCCCAAAATTGTACTCCATATTCAAGGTGTGGTCTTACTAATGCTTTGTAAAGGGGCATAATTATGTTTACTTCCCTTCCATCCATTGCCCGTTTGATGCAAGATAAGATCTTGTTTGCCTTTGCAGCTACTGCATGACATTGGGCACTATTGCTAAGCCTGCTGTCTACAAGCACTCCTAAATCCTTCTCCATCAAGGATTCCCCCAATGTATCTCCATTTAATTTGTAAGTCGTCTTTTTATTCTTGCATCCCAAATGCATAACCTTACATTTATCTGTATTAAACCTCATCTGCCATTTATCTGCCCACGTTTCCAGTCTCTCCAAGTCCTTCTGGAGAGAAATTACATCCTGCTCTGATTCTATTACCTTACACAATTTAGTATCTTCAGCAAAGATGGAGACTTTGCTCTCGATCCCAACCTCAACGTCATTAATAAACAAGTTAAAAAGCAGGGGTCCCAGTACCGATCCCTGAGGTACTCCACTCACGACTTTAGCCCAACCTGAAAAAGTTCCATTTATGACAACCCTCTGTTGTCTGTCCTTTAACCAGTTTTCAATCCAGGTGCATATATTATTTCTGAGTCCAATTTTCTTTATTTTGTACACCAACCTCTTGTGTGAAATCATATCAAAAGCCTTTGCAAAATCTAAGTAGACCATATCAACTGCATTACCCTGGTCTAAATTCCTACTTACCTCCTCAAAGAAACAAATAAGGTTAGTTTGGCATGATCTATCCTTCATAAATCCATGCTGACTATTACCAATAATTTTGTTTTCCATTAGGTATTTCTGAATATTATCCCATATTAAACCTTCAAGTAGTTTCCCTACTATTGAAGTCAGGCTTACAGGTCTAATTCCCCGGGTGTGATCTAGCTCCCTTTTTAAATATAGGCACCACATCTGCTTTACCACAATCTTGTGGTACGGAGACTGTGGAAATGGAGTCCTTGAATATTAAATATAATGGTTTTGCTATTACTGAGCTTAACTCCTTGAGAACTCATGGATGTATGCCATCGGGGCCAGGTGCCTTATTTACTTTATTTTTTTCAAGTCGCTTATGAACTTCTCCCTCAGTTAACCAATTGTTCATTAATATGGAGGTTGTGGCTTCATCCTGCAGCACTACTATTGAACTTGATTCTTCCCTTGTAAACACATAGGCAAAGAATTTATTTAATACCTCAGCTTTTTCCTTATCTCCAATAATCTGCCTACCCATCTCACACTGAAAGGGTCCTATATTTTCTTTTCTCATTTTTTTGTTATTAAGGTACTTAAAGAACTTTTTAGGGTTGACCTTACTTTCTATTGCAATCCTTTTTTCATTATCCATTTTTGCTAATTTGATTGCCCTTTTGCAATTTTTGTTACATTCCTTTTAATTCTGATATGATGTCTCTGTCCCTTCTGACTTAAAGAATCTAAACGCCTTCCTCTTCTTGTCCATTTCCTCCCCTACCTGTTTATTTAGCCACATTGGTTTTGACTTATTTATTTTATACTTATTACCCAAGGGTACACTGAAATGTGCTTTTCCAACAAATGTTTTAAAGACTGCCCATTTATCTTCTACATTTTTCCCTGCAAAAACATCATCCCACTATGACTACTAGATTAGACCTCAGTTTATTAAAATCTGCCTTTCTAAAGTTTAAAGTCTTTGTTGAACCCAAGTAATCTGTTTTTTGATTATTTCAAATGAGACCATGTTATGATCACTGTTACCCAAATGTTCCAGGACTTGAATATTTGTTATTACGTCTACATTGTTTGATATGACCAAATCCAGAACTGCCCCTCTCCTGGTTGGTTCCTCAATAATTTGGGTCATATTGTCTTTAAGCACCCCCAAAAACCTGTTTCCTTTTGTTGTAACGCTAATCTCATTGCCCCAGTCTGTCTGGATAATTAAAATCTCCCATTATGCAAACATGACCCAGTTTTGATGCCTTCTCCATTTGCAAAAGTATTTTAGCTTCCTCAATCTCACAGGTGGTTTTATAGCATATTCCCACAAACATTTTCTTTATACTCTTACCTCCACTGCTAATTTCTATCCACAAAGTCTCTACATTTTCATCATTCCCTTCATAGACATCATCCCTTTATAATAGGTTTTAGATCCGGTTTAACATATAAACATACTCCACCTCCCCTTCTATTTGTTCGATCCTTCTGAAAAAGAGAATACCCCTCTAAATTAACTGTCCAGTCATGAGTTTCATCCCACCATGTTTCAGTAATGCCTTTGATATCATACTGCTCCCTTGTAGCTATTAATTCAAGCTCCCCCATTTTATCTGTCAGGCTTCTTGCATTAGCAAGCATGCATTTTTAAGTTTTTTTTCAGCCTGTACTATTAACTTATCTGCTCCTTCCTTTCTGCTCCCACTTGGTTTAGTCTTTGGAAGTTTTCTAGTATTATCTGTATTTACTATGGGTGTCTCACTGCTTGTCAAACTTGCCCCCATTCTACCTCCATACCACCTTGTATCCTCCTCTATTCCATTTAGTTCATTATCTGTTTCATTCCCCTCCCCCCTCCATCCTAGTTTAAAATCTCCTCCAACCTTTTTAGGTGCAATCCGTCCCTAGAATATAGATGGCACCAGGAGGTCCTTGCCTTAAGCTTTTGGCCTAGATCCCTGTAATCATTTTTTAGGACCCTCCATCTTTCAATAACTTTGTCATTGGTACCAACGTGTTCCAAGACCGCCGGGTCAATCCCAGCCCCCCCCCCCCCCCAACAATCTGTCTACCCGATCCGCAATGTGCCGAACCCGAGCGACAACAAACTGTTCGGTTCATGCGGTCCCGGCAACAGATTGCCCTATCTACCTTCCTAATAATGGAGTCCCCTACCACCACAATCTTTCTTTGTATTTGAGCATCCTGAATCCCCACTGTGCTGGAGGAACTATTCCCCTGGCTGCTAGAGGAATTAGTCTCCCCCAGCCTTGCCATTTCTGCCCCAACATTCCCAATATCTTCACTCAACATGGCAAACATATTGGGATGTGTCAGCTCAGAAACGACCTGCCTCTCCCTATTGCCCCTGCTTCCCCTTCTAACTGTCACCCAGCTACCTACCTGCTCCTCACTAACAGCGCCACCATCTGCACCACTAGTCGAAGCAAGGGCCTGCTCAGTGAGCTCTAATTCCCTTTCAAGATTGCCAATGTCCCTCAAGATTGCAAGTTGCCTCTTCAGATCAGCAATCTCTGATTCTAAAGAGACCACTTGTTCACACCTCTCACAGCGGTATGCTCCCTGGAACAGATGCTCCAAGTGCACATATATGAGGCAAGATGTGCATTGAGTGGCATTTTCAATCCTGCTCATTCTAGCAACTATGAAGTTTAGAAGTACTAACAGAAAACTGTACTTCAATAAACTATACAGGCATACCCCGCATTAACGTACGCAATGGGACCGGAGCATGTATGTAAAGTGAAAATGTACTTAAAGTGAAGCACCACCTTTTCCCCACTTATCGATGCATGTACTGTACGGCAATCATCATATACGTGCATAACTGATGTAAATAACGCATGTGTAAAAGGCTCTATAGTCTCCCCGCTTGCGCACAGCTTCGGTACAGGTAGGGAGCCGGTATTGCTGTTCAGGACGTGCTGACAGGCGCATGCGCGAGCTGCCGTTTGCCTATTGAGCGAGATGTACTTACTCGCGAGTGTACTTAAAGTGAGTGTCCTTAAACCGGGGTATGCCTGTACCTTGTTTAACTGCTTTCTTGTTCAAACTGCACACACTTTAACCAACCTGCACTTCAAATCAACTACACAGATCAGTCAGTACACGCAAGCTCTGGATTCGTTAGAAGCCTCTGTTTAAATAGGGACACCCACCAGGTGTGTTAGGTTATCAATTAACTAACCCCACCCACTTAGGTCAGCGAATTAACCAACCACACCCACTCTGCCTCAGGCAGGAGAAAGGGAAAAAAAAGTTACAGGCTTCAAATTACAGCACACTTTAAAAATAGATTAACCCACTGCACACTCCCCCAAAACAGCCACCCCTGCTAGTATACCAAATACTTCCCTTTCCTTCTGGTTCTAACTGCACACACTTTAACCAACCAGCACTTCAAATGAACCACACAGATCAGTCAGTACACGCAAGCCATTGCCATTGGATGTAGCACTGGGCTCTATTTGTGTTTGTTTGCTGTAGCTAGTTTTCATGTTTTGCTTGTGTGGGATCTGTCCAACATGACCGTCTTTCCTTCAGCTCATTACAGTACCCTGAGAATCGGTGACTAATTTACAAAAATGATTAGTCAGTTATAGAGAAGCTATAACTACTTTTATCTATATAAAATCCAAAAAAAATTATTTTATAAACAGCACCTGTTTACAATAATTGGTGGGGGCGGGACCCCTAGATATACCAATACGTAAATATGGGAAGGATGGTACTATCATTTATTTGTAATGCGCCAACATATTCTGAAACTCAGTACAATGGGGGTACGGAGATGTGAAAATTACATAGTTACATACAAATAAGGACAAGCATGCACAGATACAATACGGAATGAGGGCCCTGCTTGTGAATGCTTACAATCTAGAGGAAATGAAGGCGTGCGCTCAGGAACATAAATGTTTAATAGTGTTGGATCCAGCAGCATCTGTAAGGTCATTAGCCACGTTTGCTAGTGCGGTCTCATTGGCGTGTAGAGCATGGAAACCAGATTGCCGGTAGCTGGAGAAGAGAAAGGGAGTTGCTCAAGTAGGCAAAGGGGAGAAGAGAGAGGGCGGTAGTTGGACAGCGAGGCGTGAAGTGTGCATGTGGGAAAGAAGATGGGAATGTGAGAGATTAAAAAGGTGGGTTGGTGTGGAGCTTAGTGTGCCAGAGGGAGCGGAAGAGATATCAGTGAGTAGGATCAAGGGGACAGGTTGTAGGGGGAGATGAGTGCAAAGACCTTGTCCACAGTCACAGTGGAAAATTAGCGGAGACTGGATTTACGTGTGCAAGGGGGGGTCGTTGGTGCGTGTTGAGCTTGACACGAAGAGCTGTCATGTCTGATTTCCTGAATCTGGTCTGACGTAGGTGGCAAAGTCTAGGGCCATGCGGGTAGAAGCGGTTATAGTTGGGCAGAGAGCAGACAAGTTAAAGATGACAAATCGGCATTGAGGGTTAGAGGACAGCGTTTGTATGATTGAAGAAAAGTAGGTTTGCTGGGAAAGGGCAGTGTTATAGAACAAGAGTAGGAATTTATAGTGTAGGAAATCTGCTTTAGAGTGGGACTTACTCTTGTAACGTTCCGACTGAGCCACCTATGCTGAAGCAGTTATATCCTGAGAACCTGACCTGTTGGTGGTCCTTGAGGTCTGGAGTTGCTCATCTGTGGTCTAGGAGGTGTCTATTTGCTTGTAAGTGCCTGTATCTTAGATTGACCAGAACTAAATTGTACTGTACCTTTTTCATTTTGCCAATGTTGGAGGGGCTGAGAGCGTGAGGCCTCTGTAAACTTAATTACCAGGCTCTGGTCACACGTCTCTATGACAACACAGCGTCAAATGACGCCCGTTGCCATAGAGACGAGACGTCAAATGATGCCGCGGGTCACGTGATGTAATTTGACGCATCATTAGACACGAGGAGGGAGCAGGTAGGGGGGGGGGGAAGCGCAGGCGAGGGGAGCTTGCGCACCGCTGACTTAGATGACCCCTCTCCTATCAGGAAATTCTACATAGGGAAATATCTTACAAAATATAAATCTAGTTTTGATATGTCCGTGTTTGGATTGAGCGTTTTCTGTACGCGTGTGATGGACTCTGTTTTAATTGCAAGGGCCAAATTGTATGCAAGAGATGTTCAAGACAGCCATAGTTAATGGTGGGGCATTTATTTGTTGTTTTTTAGAGAGAAAGTACAAAAAAAAAAGCAAATAACTGAAAGATTGCAGCAGTTACAACAGCGTAACAATAAACAGTCAAGTTTTAATGACGTTCCCTCCAATATTTGCAATATGAGCAGCTGACATTGTTACACATTCAACTTACTATATGAAAATATAATATTACCAATAAAATGTGTATTACATCTTCTTTTCCCTTTTCCTTTATTTTTGGTATACACACAAATGACGTGTTAAATCACCCATACCAGCCTATCATTATCAGAAGTCGTCAATAAAGTCTTTGATTTAGCTGAAGCTAAAACCACTGGTTAAAATGGGTACAATGATTCAGCTATATTTAAAAAGGCAATGCAAGCGGCACTTAAAACAAAAAAAGTAATTTTGTTTTAATATATGCAGCCTTTGATTACCTTTTTATTGAAAACGAATTACCTTAGCTGCTGATCGATTGGTTCTCCTGTGATTGATTACCAAAATCCTGTTTCCCAGGGTTCACTAACTGGCTGCCTACAGTTTCATTCAGTCCTTCAGTCAGTGTAACTCAGCAGCTACAATGTATTCTAATATTATAAGGTAACATTATCTATTGTTGGAGTTTGCCGCTCAAACTGCAGGGAACAAATTATGACAAACAGGAAAGTTGAAAATATCTTGCACTGCTGGGGAGGTGGGCTAAAGCCTGCTATAGAAATCAAAAGATGTTCAGTATATTAAAACTCACAAAAAAAAAAAAATCTTTTATTCAGCTTTTAATGCCATTGTTGTATACTACAAAACTGATTTATTTCCCATAGATATAGAACATAAAAAAGTACAATACCTGCTAAATACCAGGTAAAGTTGGAGGGTGTGTAATGGTTACACTGCAGTTAATTAAAAATATAACCGCATTCAGATATCAACATTGCTTATAAGCAGATTGCAGTTAAGAGCAATAATGAATTATGTTATATACTACTCATTGAAAGTCTGACATCTGATTTTTTTTATGGCAACAAGTTGCATGCCAATGTATACATGTTGTAGCTGCTAGAATCCTTTATTAAATAGTTATTGTTCTCCTTCATGTTTCTTGTCGTGTAATCCGTGGTCTTTCTGTTGTGCTTTTTTTATTTATTTATTTCTTTTCTCTGAAAGTTCACCATGGAGTTATAAGTGCTTGTTATACGCTGCTCTTGAACAACGTATTTTCACACAAATAAGTAAGCTGTAATGAATAATCTAAGATGAAATACTCCTACGGGCCTCTTTAGACTATATTTTGTCTTATCTAGTGGTGACAATGTTCGCGGCCCTGTAAATAGTCTTGCAGGCACAAGGAGTCTCTACCCGTAGAGTTTATTGCTCGATTTTGAGTTTTGGGGATTTGCCCAAGATGTCAAGGACAGCTGAAACTGGGATTCAAATTGAACATGTCACTATCCTCTCAGTCACTTAAGTCTGTCTGAAAACACTAAAGATTAAAAAAAAAAACGATGATAATAATAATAATTATTATTATTATTAACTGAACACATCTTCATAATCTGTATTGAGTCTTTCCACAAATGACATTAGCTAGTTCCCATTGTAGCCATATGAATTCTAACCTTTCTCCATATAAAGGTACAAATATTTCTGCTGAAAAGGGGCTTTGCTATTGTTAATTACTGAAGATTAGAGGGAAGTGCGTAATCTGCTTTCAGACATTTATTTATAAAATGTGTTACCAGGAAGTAATACACTGAGAGTTACCTCTCGCTTTCACATATGTCCTGGGCATAAAGTTATGGTGACAGATACATGGTTACAAATACACGGTTATATAGCTGAATAGGTGTATACATGATATATGAAGACATTGCATGAACAGTGAAAGATAAAGTAAGTTTATAGGCGTATGTAACTGTTACAGACCACATAGCAGTAATGTGCAGGTTGAGGTCGCTTTAAAAATCTACACAGTTCTAGCAAGCACTTTTGCCAAAAGTTTTTATATCTGCAACCATGCCATGGTAAACCCATTTCTTTAGCAGGTCCTACAGTACCAGCTACTAATATTATACTGTCTTATGTATTTCTTCCACTACATAGAGAGAGGAGGAAACAAAATACAAGCAACAGCATGGGGTGTGTGACATAACATGCAGTGCTTAAAGGGTTAACATTTAAGAAATATGTGCTATGTATGTGCTACAGTGCAGTTAAAACTGGTTCAAAAACAGAAGTGCCCTAATAATTATAGTGAAAAACTAAAGCTAAAAAAACCCCAGTGCATTGTACATGTCACTGTTTTTCTTTTCCATTGCTGACATTTAACCTCCTAATAGAAATGTGTTCAGTTTAATCACTGCAGCTTTGTAGCTTTGAATACAAAGTTTTAAAGAAAAAAAAAATGCGCAGACATTATATGTAATTCAACAACTTATGACATTGTTTTTGAAGATTGAATACTTCTTTATACCACTTTGCATACATTACACGTTACACAGTTAAGTGTGTGTGTATGTATTGCTATTGAAATCCTGCTGCCTTGGTTTTTAGATGCTAAATAATCATCTGTATTTTTTTAGGTTTTTCACATACAGATGATTTAGAGTAAGAATATCCTAGATCTTTTCTTCATAATGATGCCAGTTCAGTGGCTACAGCTGCCACAGGAAATCCTTTTGGAAATATTGAAGTATCTGTCTCCAGCTGCAAAGGCCAATGTTAGGGCCACATGCTCTTACTTAAGGACACTGGTGGACCATCCATCTTTATGGAAACACAGTACTATTCTTTTCAAAAGTGTGCCATTTAATGACAAATTCTGGGAAACACTTCAGAATAGAAAGATCTGCTCAGTAGAATTGACCAAAGTGACCCTGAAACAAATTAAGAAAATGACCACTTCATTGCCAGGTCTTCAGAGTGTCACAATTGACTCCTGCTTGAAGGGTGAGACCCTACAAGGACTGCGACCCCTCACCAGTCTCCAACAGTTAAATTTGCTGGACTGTTCCACTTTGCTGGACCAGGATATATTCACGGAAGTTGTTCAATTTCTACAGCTTACACAATTGAACTTGTGCAAAGTGACTTTCTCGACTGGCCTTCCTTTAACCAGCATTGTTTTGCTGCAGAACCTGTTTTCCTTGACTCTTCACTCAAAAGAAGGCCTTGTGCCTGAAAGGGCTGTACAGTACATTTTGTTTCGCTTACCAAAACTCCGAGTGCTTTCCCTTGCTGTTGGAAATATGAATAAATCGAAGCTGTCGCTTTGCTTCAACATACCAGATACTATTGTCCGTCCACTTGAAGGTGAGACAAAATGTTGACACTTCCCCTAATTGGAAATAAGTTGGTAGCAGTTGCACCAAATGTAAAACCTTGAGAAGGGACCCATAGTTCGTAATGAAAATGTGAAGGTTTTTATATACTACAGGCATACCCCGCATTAACGTGCGCAATGGGTCCAGAGCATGTATGTAAAGCGAAAATGTACTTAAGGTGAATCATAACCTTTTCCCCACTTATTGATGCATGCACTGTACTGCAATCGTCATATACGTGCATAACTGATATAAATAACCCATGTGTAACAGGCTCTATAGTCTCCCCGCTTGCGCACAGCTTCGGTACAGGTAGGGAGCCGGTATTGCTGTTCAGGACGTGCTGACAGGCGCATGCGTGAGCTGCCGTTTGCTTATTGGGCGATATGTCCTTACTCACGAGTGTACTTGAAGTGAGTGTACTTAAAGCGGGGTATGCCTGTATTCACCGGATCCTATTCAAGATGTACAGCATGTGAGCCACTTTCAAATACATTTGCTACAAGTCTTTGCTAGCATGGGGTGGACGCCTTCCAAGCGATAGAGGCCACTGCGCCTGTGATGCCTTGTTGTCTAAAATGTTGTTGTTGTTGTTGTTTTAAAATAAAAGCAATGTTGCAGGAGTGGTCAATTCAAGTCCTCAAAGGCCACCACAAGGTCAGGTTTTAAAGCTGCAGTTCAGTCTTTTTTTTTTTTTTTACTTCAATAGTTTCATGTGGGCAATCTCTAATTACCTAAAGAACTGTATAGCTGCAGGTCAATTCGTTCTCCATGTATTGATAGGTGAAATTTGGTGACATAATTAGAGCTGGCATATGTTTTTCTTCTGCTTCTGTCTCTCAGTGGAAGCTCATGAATATTCATGAGCACTCCTGCACTGGCATGTGCTAGAGGGAGGGCAGGGCTGACAAATGGGTGTGCCAGGGCTTGTGACAGGACATGAAGGGGCAGTGCCTAAGCAAATGGCTGTTAAAATAGAATACAAGAAAATTGGTCTTTCAAAGTTGTTTTTTTAAACAGAAAATGCTAAAAGTATTTTTTCTTACTACAGAACTGATTTATTAAAAAAAAAAACACATGCAGGATATTGACTGAACTGCAGCTTTAAGGATATCCCTGATTCAGCACAGGTGACTGTCAATGACTGAGCCAATGATTGCGCATCTTGTGCAGAAGCAGGGATATCCTTAACCTGACCTGTTGGTGGCCCTTGAGGACTGGTGTTCGCTTCCCCTGCAATAGAGCGTATAGATTGCTCACTGATTATTACCGGGAGATGGCAAGACCTTTCAGGTAAGTGTTACCATAGAAGCTGAGATATTTGGTTACAATGCTATAAAGGAGAACATTAAATAATTATAAGTAAACATCTTGAGCTGTGTCGTGCGAATAATGTCCCATGACAATGTGAGAAACAAATGCAGGAAACTACCTAGGCTTTAGAGAGGAGGTATCTAGTTTCTGGGTGTTGGGTATGTAGCAAAGCAGGTTGGTGTTTGTGTTGATGAATGTACCAGGAAGACTTTAAAGCTGCAGTTCCCTGTAGGGGGTATCTGGAACTGAACCACATTAGGCTCGTAACATGCTGTGTGTGGCCGTGCACGCGGGCCTGTGCGAAGTCGCGTGCCGCATACTTTTTGTGTGTATAGAGTCCGTGCTGACGGGAGCGACATGCTGGGAAGTGTGTGTGTGTGTGTGTGTGTGTGTGTGTGTGTGTGTGTGTGTGTGTGTGTGTGTGTGTGTGTGTGTGTGTACTGTGAGTGAATAATTACTTAAATATGTTTTTTTTTTTTTTTTTTTTTAAATCTTGTTTGATAAATAAAAACTTTTTATTTGTGCACTTATTCACACATACATACATTTCAGCGGCGGTAGCGGCGCAAATTAATTATTTTCCTCATCTCCACCACCCCTGCCGGCCGGTTCCACGCAAACTAACCTGACTAACTAAGCTGACTAACCTCAGCCAACTATAAATGCCGCGCACGGTGCAGCAAGCGCACACTATAGAACAGCCCTTAGTTTCAGCTCCGGGAGCCCCCTGCTTCCCAAGATACTTTTCATACAAGGTGGAAACCAAATTGAGGTTTTAATTGTACATGGGTCATCAAGCGTAGTTCCCTATTGGCATATGTCCCGCAGGAGATTTAAGAACCAGAAGTACCTACGGAGTCAAGTATCTGGGGAAGCAGGGGTTACACACCTTAAATGAATGTGGTTCAGCTTTGGAGACTGCCTGTTTTCCACCTAGTGCTAAATAAAATTCTTCTTGGAATGTGCATTTTTAACATGAGTAATGTATTAGATATACCACAGGTTTCTAATTCCTAGTAGTATACTGTGATCTTAAAACACTGATCTCTGTTCAGACCTGTGATTATTTTAAGGTTTGTGCACTTGTGACATTTTGTGGGGGTTAGATAGAATCTAGTCCCAGCCCGTAAACCAATATAGACTTTTGCCGAAACATGCCCACTGACCGAAAATATCTTGCAGGTTTTTTTGGGGGGGTGGCTGGGTCATTTTAGTTCGATCTTTTTGACAAAACATGTTCAGTCGGTACCAATATTATATTGTCCTTTTTGTATTTCCTCCGCTGCATGGAGAAGAAGAAATAAAACCATGATCTAGTCAATAGCATATGATATGACGTGTGCAGTGTGGTTTAAACTGGTTAAAAACAACCAGAAGTGTCCTAATTAGTGGGAGGAGGAAATAATTAAAAAGTTCAAGAAAAAATATATACTTCAGTGTTTTGTTGTCTCTGGTGTGTGAAAACTAAGGCCACGATTATACCCGCCACGCACCGTTGGAACAAACTAATGGTGGCCAATGAAGGTGCACATAGTGCGCGCTACCAAGAGCTATGGAGCGACAGACTTGTGAGGAGACAAAGGAAATTGTTTTTGAAGTTCAATGGCCGCGTCACGTGAGCGGTTCAGCAAATGAGGATGAACCTCTCGTGACACCACAGCCATGCCTCCAGTGTAAGTTTCGCGCGTGACGTCACGCAAGCAATGTGGGCTGTGGGCAGGGAGCGCACGCGCTGCGGGTGACGTCATGCACTCTGCTAGGTTGGGATATTTGTTGACCGCTAATTACGCTTGTGTGGGGGATGTCAGGTGGGCACGGCCATGACGTCACGGAGCTGGTTCGCCCTCATTGTGCGAATCAGTAACGTGATGCGCCAGCGATCAGCAAATCCAAATTTGCTTGCTTTGACAAGCAGCTAAACACCACGCATGTGCAGGCGCTCGCTCACGCTGGCCACACACATTGCAGCAATGTGTTTCATTGAGGCCAGCGCGAGCACCCACTCAGTGTCACCCTAGACGAGGCCTAAGTCGTGCGACGCTCAAAACTCACACCGTATTATGTATTTGTCAACTGAAGTGCTACTTGAAGTGACCACAAATATACAACCGTAAAGCAAAAAGCCCAAATGCATATTCAATATGACAAATGTTCATTCTCTTTCAAAAACTGTTTATTCCTCTCTATTTCCCCCCCTCCCCCCGCCCCCCTCTTGTTACGTTTAGAACAACCTTGTATTCCAAGGCTCCAGCTCCAGAAACTGGAACTGATCAACTCTGGATGTGCAGGTCTCTCAGCTAATGCTCTTGATCAGCTATCTACTCTCCAGACTGTTAATTTGTGCCAACACGTATGCCTGGAGCAGGAAGACTTGCTTAAAGTAATGCTCCAGAAGCTGCCTAACCTGACTGAGCTGTATATTGAATGTAAGTCTTTTCTTCCTGATTTTTATTTCTCAAATGGTTAAGACGCACCATCCATAAACGTGAAGCTTTTAAAGAGTTAATCTATTCTCCTATCGCAATCGCCCATCTTCCTTTACCCAACTGTCTTCTCATATCCTCCCTGTGCCTCCAGGGTTGGAACCTTCTGTTACCGGCTCCATGGTGTGAGACCTAGATTTTCCCTGGAACCTCAATGACTGTTAAACCTTGGGAAGAGTTTTCCCAGTTGGCAACTCTCTGCCTCTTTCATATCAGGTGCGGGACAGTTATTTTTGTTGTGGTTGAGCGCATGCCTGCATACCACAGATACATTTTGGGGAATGTGACAAATTTATGAGCTGTGGGTTGTAGACCCTTGTGCTATCATGTCAACACATTAATATGAAACTGTTGCATTGTGAAATAACACTTTGTGAGGTTATAAATTGCCATAAACATCTGTGTAAAGCGCTTCTACCCAAACTGATGTTTTGTTTGTTAGGGTCAGCACCGTTTCATCCGTATGTCCATTACCTTTCTTCGAAATTGGAAAAGCTGAGTGTGGTGGGGACTAAGGTTTCCAATGACACTCTCTGGTGTCTTTTTGAATGTACCAGTGAACTGAAGTACTTGGACTTAAGTTTTTCCCATGGGTTTGATGAAGAGCTGGTGAAACAGTTCCCTCGCTCGTTTCCACAGCTGCGAAATCTCTACCTGAGGTACGTTGACTTTGATGTAGTAAAGCACCTGTATAGTAAGGACAGTGGTTGTCTTCTCTTTCTTTTGATAGCATTATGTACTAGTAATGAAGGGAACGAGTTGTATGCATAGTTGGAAGAAGAGTGACATGCTTATTGTGCCTGCCTCTCCAGTGTTGCTACAATGTTGCATGTTTGATGTTTCCCAACGCTGGATAGGAGAGTAATAAGAAAGTTCTTGGTAACACTGGCTTTGAAATTGGTGAGAAACTGTACATAATACCGCGCTCCTCCCTATAGAAGTTTGCTGCAGGTAAAAAGATAGGCTTTGCGTATAGAAAAACAAAAAGAACGATTCCTGCGCTCCTACCAATTAGGCTAAAATAAAAAAATGATCTCGTGAAAAAGGGTAATTTTGTTAAACCCTTTGGCCAAAGTATTTATAAGCCTGCATGCCACGTCAAGGCATACCCGTATGCAGGTACCTACACTGAATATATGTAATAATTGTCCCATGGACTAGTGATAAAATGTGAGAAAGCTCTGAAATTGGTGAGCCTAGTTTGAATTGGTGTCCACTCTTTGATCAGTACATATACTTAAAGTAGACGGTTTTTGTTGATTTCTTACTAACACAGCGTATCTGATGCAAAGAGTTATAAAGAAATGGCGTGCCTCATCTTTCTACTTCCGTGAAGCCTTTTTTGTTGTTTTTGTTTAACTCTAGCAATAAATATCCCTTTCCCAATAAATCAAATTATTATGAAAACGTGCAAAAAAATAAGCGCAAGTGACTTCAATAATAAAAAGGGTGATAAGTATGATTTATTGAAATAATAAAGTTATACAGTACATCAGTGCAGCGCTGCTCAACAAAAGAGACTGACCCAGAAGTCTCAAAGTGAATGTCAACTCAAAAAGGAGCGCAATTAAACTTTGGTGGTAATTATCACAGCTAAACAACTGTGTGTGCAAGAAATATGCAGGGAAACCTTACAAATGAGGTAAACCACATTTCAAACGTGTGTGTATCAAATGGTGCATTATGTTGTACTTCTATCTTGCACTAAATGAACCAGGGGGAAAAACCTACTGGTGCTCCTACATGTAAATGGGCATTGATGGGTTAAACCCACGTGTGATGGTAACATGCAGGATCCTAAGGAATCCTCCTCGTGTAGGAAATCAATTGTGTCCATACAATAAAAAAAAGGCAGAACACTGTAATACCCCGCTGGAGCTGACCGCGCTCATGCTTGAGTGATGACGTCACCAACTCTCCAAGCTCTCCAACTCTCCATTCGGCAACTTTTTTAGTGAGAGGGGGAGAGAGGCCCTGGCAGAGCAGTGACTGGTGCTAATTGGCTGAGGAGGTCATGTGACCCTTCAGCGCCCCTCAAACACAATCCGTGGTTGAACAGATTAAAATGAATTGTGCTGACCGCACCAAGTGCAGTCAGCGGCAGCGTGGACGCAGCCTAAGGTATAATTACAGTGTATACAATACTCCTACAAGGACCTAAATCTATTGCAATACATACAAATACAATTTTATCTAATAAAAATACAATCTTCAATCATGGGTACAATCATAATTATGTCAGTAAAACATGTTATTACTGGTTCATATTTCTAACTCTGTACAGTACATAGTTTGTGTAGCACTTTTTCTAATTCTGTTTTGTTCTAGCAATACCAGGTTGACTGGAGACACGTTGGTGGTGTTAGCCAATCTGAAGTTCTTGCGAGTGCTTGATGTTTCCAACAACCAGCACCTGACTCCAGAAGTGATCCTCGCATTTAGAAATATAACATCTAACAGAATTCATTTAATCCTTTAGTGACAAATTGCAAGTTCAGGAACTGCTGCTGGTAAAATTGACTTTTGAAGGATATTTGGGAAGCCCGAAGTTGTTTCTAGTCTTCTACTGAACAGTGCACCATGTCATGCACTACTTCTTATAGCTGTGAGAAGCACGGATATGGGGGGGAACGTTTTATTTATAAAGATGCCGAATCCTGGTTTTATTTATTTTGTAAGTCTCTAGAATAACACTTCAACAGAACAAAGGTCTCATGTATCCTGTTTTTAACCTTTATTCTGTCAATGTTTGGAAAAAGTAGAATTTGCACACGAAAGGAAATCACTGCCGTCCCGGCTCCAATCGGTTTGTTACTGCCAAAGATACTGCATGTCTTAATTGGCTACTACTCGGTGTAACACTTGTATGTTTTTTTTTTTTTTTTTAAACTCTGAAATGTTTCTATAGTGGAATCTATTGCATATTATGGTGTCGGTAGCAAAACTAATTTCTATTCGATCGTGAATGCTAGGTGCGCTGTCAGAAGAATGCGCATGCTTCAGTACTTGATTGATTTTGGGGGTTTTTTGTGTTTTTTTTTCCTTCTGAAATTGCTTAAAGCTGCCGCCCGCGCTGAATGTCTTTTAAAAAAAAATTAATTATATATAGTAAATGGCCGCTTGAGACCTTATTAAATTGACTCCTTAATTTTGATGCTTCTGGGTGTCGATCAGGGTGAATTACTTCCTTTTCTCTTTCATAACTCCTACATCCCTCAAGTACAGGTTTGTGAGCTGCTGGTCTCATAACTACCCCACATATACACTTCCAGTTTAATCTTGTTACAGGAATATGACCTTAATATTGTAGTTCACCTTTTTAGAAGTGGGACTTGCTAGGAAAGGTGCCTCGGGCGCAAACGTATGGACAGTGAACATACTCCTTTTCTTCCGATGGGAGACTGTAAACTTGCCCCCCGTTGATCTGTGCCCTGATGCAGTAAATGTTTTGTAGCCCATTTCAAATAAGACCTTTTTGGTTAAAAATAACTTTTCAAAAGGTTGCTACACAATAGGTTGCAGTGGATGTATAGGCGTACAGTTTGAACGTATTTAAGGGCGCAAAGTTCTGCTTGTCTCATTCTTTGGGATAACTTACATTTGTGTAACGGTCACAGGAAAACGTTTTTTTGTTTTTTTTCGTACAAACTGTTTAATAAAAATACATTTCAATACAGTGACCTGTGTATAGAATATTTTTTCATACAGTGGAAACGGTGTTAATGTAGCAGAAAGACATATGTATATGTATTCTTTTATTTTTGTAGCCTTTTGTTTCTGCAGAAAAAAAATGCGATGTATGAGGTGTATTTACTAAAGCTTCACGGTTGCAAAATATGGTGGTTTTTTGTTTGCACTGATTTTAGCGAGAAAAGGTGTCCCATTTAATGCCTTGCCTTTTTCTGTTACATTTCGTGCAATTTGGTTCTGCAGCATGGAAGCTTTAGTAATCCGCCCCAAGTTGTTTTTTTAAAGGTGCAATAACATCTAGTCGGCCAGTTGCAATTCTTAGGTTCCTCTGTAAGGGGAAGTATTTGTCAATCCACGTGTTTTCTTTGCCCTTATCCCACCCTGTCCTTTACCAGAGTACCAATAAGAGGAGCTATGGAGGGGGCGGAACATGGTGACATCACACAAAAAGGAGCAGCCAGAGGAAACCCCTCCCAGATGTAACGTTAAGATTGGTGGAATGAGTTCACATTGCTCCTAGGGGAGGAATTGACTCTTTAAGACTTGAAGTGTGAAAGCTATTTACATTAGCAAAGCGCGAAAGGAAACTCTGTATGGAGGATGTGGAAGCTGACATTGTGCATGCATACTGTGTGTTCTGTAACGTTCCGCCTCCCATTATAGGTGGAACAAAGATCTAAGGAGACCCCTTTTCTTTGCGTTGTCATAGGTACAGCAGGATATCCAGGACCATTGTTTATTTTTGAGTTGCAAATGGAGAGCAAATTTATATTGCATATACTTTTTATATGCATAACTTATTTTTCATAAATGTATTTTGTAGCTTTTTAATGTTGCAAAACAGAGCTGCTAGTGTATGTATAAAATTGCTTTGATGTTGGTTTACATTTGTACCATTAACAGTTTAACCACTGAAAATTTGGTTTTATTTTCTAGAGTCCAAGTTATAAAATGCATTATTTCACTTTTGGTACAGTATATGAACAATGATACAGCCCCTTTCCTCCCCATCCTTTTTACTAAAGTGCAAACACTATAAAGAGTGCCATTTTCACTACTTTACATATGAGCGACAGACACTTCCAATGTAGTAGTTTCTCCAGGTGTATCTAGATATAACCCCTCAAACCTCCCTCCAAATAAATTAGGCTGATGTATCTGTGCTAAAAAAGGAGCACACCTGATATACTTTGCATGCTAGTGGTTTTATCTCCCAGAGTACATTTAAATTTATCCCATCACACTTCCTAAAAGCATTTTCATACCAATTTATATAGTTGACAAGCCTAAGGCACCTAGTGATGGGAATGATGTATTGGTGTTAGACCCAAAAGTACTAGAACCCACAACCCCTACTTTTCTAGGCCTCTGCTCTAACAGTGTCAGCTAAACCAGCTGATGGCTAGCAGTGCACACTGTCTACTAACAGCATACCTCAGAGAGATATCTATTTTGTTGAATGTAACCTTGAAAGGAATCCAAGCACAAGGTAATATGTACTGAGGGCTTTGTACAGATATGGGAAGTAGAGCTTAAAAGTAAGCATACCGTGACAGCTAGCCATCTGCTGGTTTAGCTCACACAGCTAGAGCTGTTGTCCTGAATAACAGAGGTTGTTTAAATATAAAGTATTTCAGTATGTCTGGCATATTTTTGTCCCTGTTCTGATATACCGTAGCCACCTTTTTGTGCATATCCGTCCTATAGCATCAAATAAGTGCTCATACCTGTAGCGCCCTCCCCCTGGCTGCCTTTTTAAAAGCAGACCACTGCCTGGTCGACCGTTTTAAATGTAGAGCACACCTGAGATACGCTAATAGCTGGATTAGCTACAAGTAGTGTAATGTGACAGTGATGCTGGTCCAGCTCACACTGCTAGAGCTGCTGCATATAAAATAAGTGGTTGTGGGTTTTTTCATATTGGGCCTGACACCAGTGCATCATTCTAATCACTAGATGTCTTATGTTTATCAACGCTATATAGTAGGTATGGAAATTATTTTAGTAAGTGTGGGATGGGACTCCTTTTAATATACTTTGCATATCTCCCAGGGTACCTCAGCTGTGCTCCTTTTTTGAGCACAAGTGTCTCCATAAGTTATTTGGAAAGAGGTTTGAGGGGAGACACACCCACACCTAAATTGAGTCATATAAAAAGAACCAGCACACTTGCCTTTTTGAGACTGGAAGGAACCGGCTAATCTGCAGAAAAAATTGTGTGCCATCTCTGTACAGCCCTCTTTATAGATTTCTAGGCTCTGCATAAAGAACAAATAATTGGAAAAAAATACAACGCATGGGGTGAAAAATATGAGCAGAAGACAAAAAATATGCAGCAGCTCCAACCGGCATTACAAGAGCTTAAGTACGCTGAACAAATGATGAAGGTAACTATCCAGACACAATTTCATATGCTAGATAAGAGAAACCTTTTCAGAGACTCTAATCAAAGAGGTTGAGATCCTAGGTCCCCACAACTCTATTGGTGACCGTTTTGTTATTACTCTGAAAATGTTTCTCAGCATATAATTGTGACTTGCTTTAAATGTACTTGCAACTTTTTGATGCTGGTTGGAGTTGCTGTATTTTTAATTAAAAAAATGTCACACTCCTATTTTCAGTCTATGCTGGATGCTTTTTTTCCCCCCCTCTCTCTTCACCATGTCTGAGCTGTGCTGGCGGTTGCCTCCTGATCATACAGCTGCCTCTTGGCGTTTTAGGATCGGCTAGAGCTGTGTTTTTATTATCCTTTATATCTTGAGAAAGGTCTCTGCTGTACGATCAAAATGCTGATTGTTTATACTGTTAGTTACTACTCTAGCACTGGGACAGTAATTTTGTGTCTGTGTCTTAACTGCATGCAAATAACCAAATAAAAATAAGGTTCTTAAAAAAAAAAAAAAGAATGTCACTGGAAAACAACATTTTTAATAGTTTCCCTACTTTTTTACCTTTCTACATGACCTCCCCACCCCATCTTACGTTTTTACTTTGCAATGGACTTGCCGGTGGAGTTCGGTGTTTCTAATATAATATATAATGATCCTTTTAAGCAGTTCTAGAAGTGTAATGATACTAGGGACACTCCATTGTAAGTGTTTTTGTATTAACAAACCTACAGATGCACTTTAAATAATACATTTTTATCTTAAAATATGCTCTAACATTGTCTTTTCAGAACATAAATAATATAGGATGCCTGTTATAGACCTCTGCTTATAGCAGAGGGTGAAATTTGTATCGGAATAGGAAGTAATTCAAGCACAATTGACAGTTGCCAAAGGGCCAGCTTGATGGCGGTGCAGTCGATGACGGTGCCACTGCGCCGAGCTTTGCGGTTACAGAGGCCCGTGATCTCCCCTACAATAATTAAACTCATTGAGATGCCGGGAGGCGAGGGCAAACTATCATTATGGCTCAGTGACATCAATAGGTGTAGCGTTGCCATGACAACTGGATGTCACAGCAACATGCAACAGCAGGTTGCCTTGACAACGTGCTGCTGCATTGCCATGACATACCGCCATGTGACATGATAGGAGCATACAGGGGGAGATGCCACCGGAGATGGTAAGAGCCAAGGCCCTGCACTTGTGACCGCAGCGAGCCCCGCAAACCAGCAGGCTGAAAAAGCAAAAAGTTGCGGCTCCAGGAACAGTGCTGGCTGCAGCATCCAGGTGGGGATTTAGGCTACTGAGTCAGGTGATACTCCCACAGAGTTAATCCTTCAGGGCATAGTTGTCACGGGAGACCAGGCAAAATACACCTTTTATACCGGGGTCATATCATTGAGCAAAGCCAATAAGTAAAATAAATTGTAATTTATTCCATAGAAACAGGCAAACACACATTGAATTACAATATACAGATACACTTACTGGGGTTAACTGACTTTCCTAGTTGAAATAAAGTCTTTAAAACAGTCCAGTGCTGAAGTGGGAACTTAGAAAACATTCTGGTTTAAAAAGACCTGCAGCCTTCCTCCTTGCAATCGTAGCAAGGCGTCTCTGGGCCCGGTCCAACCCGTTCTTGCCCTTATAGCAAATTGGACTTCTGGAATCACTTGAGAACACATGGAACACCCAAGAAAGAACAACAGCAGAGAGAATTCTGGAAGTGCGACTAGCTGTCTTATACACTTCGGGACAGGCCGTCCCACCGCTTGCTCTCCAACCAGTGGCGTGGGAATTTGCCAGGTTTGTGAAAGCTGGTACCTCTGGCTTCAGAACAGTGAGAGCATGTGCACAAAACGCCATCTTACCCACTCACTTTTCAAACCCCCCCCACCAGCTCAATGCCACGAAGGGCCGTTCTATACTGTTTGCGGCCGTGCACGCTTTTCGTGTGTATAGAGTCTCAGTGCTGCGTGTGTGTGTGTGTGTGTGTGTGTGTGTGTGTGTGTGTATATATGTATATATATATATATATATATATATATATATATATATACAGTGCTCGACAAACCCGGTCGCCAACTCGCCAGCTGCGATCGGAAATTGGCTCGTGGCCAGTAACATTTCCCCTGCACTGCAAAAAAAAAAAATAAATCCCCTGCTGGAAAAAAAAAAAATCCCCTGCTCGGAAAAAAAAAAAATCCCCTGCTCGGAAAAAATAAATAAAAAAATTCCTCTAGCTGATTGGCTGTGACGCGGGATGGAGCTGCCAGGACTTAAAACTGCCCTTCCTTCTCTGCACGGGGGAGAGGTGTGTGCGTGCGTCTGCTCCTCCTCCTTTACACTGAATATCCTCCTGTATAATTGTGTCAGCTCCTGCACTGATCCGGTCATGGAGGATTTTGGACAGATGTGGAGGTGGGTGGAATGAAATGCAATTTAAATACACTGTTTCTCCTTCCCCCACTGCTCCCGCTGCCCGCGCGGGCTGGAAGGTAATGGCGCGGGTGTTTCTCCTTCCCCCACTGCTCCCGCTGCCCGCGCGGGCTGGAAGGTAACGGCGCTGGTGATTTTCCTTCCCCCCCCCCCTCTCCCGCTGCCCGCGCGGGCTGGAAGGTAACGGCGCTGGTGATTTTCCTTCCCCCCCCCTCTCCCGCTGCCCGCGCGGGCTGGAAGGTAACGGCGCTGGTGATTTTCCTTCCGCTGCCCGCGCGGGCTGGAAGGTAACGGCGCTGGTGATTTTCCTTCCCCCCCCTCTCCCGCTGCCCGCGCGGTCTGGAAGGTAATGGCGCTGGTGATTTTCCTTCCCCCACTGCTCCCGCTGCCCGCGCGGGCTGGAAGGTAATGGCGCGGGTGTTTCTCCTTCCCCCACTGCTCCCGCTGCCCGCGCGGGCTGGAAGGTAACGGCGCTGGTGATTTTCCTTCCCCCCCCTCTCCCACTGCCCGCGCGGGCTGGAAGGTAACGGCGCTGGTGATTTTCCTTTCCCCCCCCTCTCCCGCTGCCCGCGCGGGCTGGAAGGTAACGGCGCTGGTGATTTTCCTTCCCCCCCCTCTCCCGCTGCCCGCGCGGTCTGGAAGGTAATGGCGCTGGTGATTTTCCTTCCCCCACTGCTCCCGCTGCCCGCGCGGTCTGGAAGGTAATGGCGCTGGTGATTTTCCTTCCCCCACTGCTCCCGCTGCCCGCGCGGGCTGGAAGGTAATGGCGCTGGTGATTTTCCTTCCCCCGCTGCCCGCGCGGGTCGGGAGGTAGTAGTGCGTGTGTTTCTCCTCCCCGCTCCTGCTGCCCACGCGGGTCGGGAGATACTGTAGTTGCGGGGGTGTTTCTCCCCTCCCTCCTGTGTGTGTTCCCCCCCTCCTGTGTGTGTCCCCCCCCTGTGTGTGTGTGAGAACGTGTATATGCAGGACACCAGAGGTACCCCCCCAGTTTGTCACCCCTCCACCCAGTCACCCATCCCACCAGTCACCCATCCCACCAGTCACCCATCCCACCAGTCAACCAGTCACCCATCCCACCAGTCACCCAGTCATTAATCCCACCCAGTCACCCAGTCAGTAATCCCACCCAGTCACCAATCCCACCCAGTCAGTAACCCAGTCAGTAACTCCCCCCACAGTCACCCATCCCACTCCCCACCCAGTCACCCATCCCACCAGTCACACAGTCACCCATCCCACCAGTCAACCAGTCACCCATCCCACCAGTCACCCAGTCATTAATCCCACCCAGTCACCCAGTCAGTAATCCCACCCAGTCACCAATCCCACCCAGTCAGTAACCCAGTCAGTAACTCCCCCCACAGTCACCCATCCCACTCCCCACCCAGTCACCCATCCCACCCCCCACCCAGTCAGTAATCCCACCCCTCACCCCCCCACCCAGTCACCCAGTCAGTAATCCCACCCAGTCAGTAATCCCACCCAGTAATCCCACCCAGTCACCCAGTCAGTAATCCCACCCAGTCACCCAGTCAGTAATCCTACCCAACACCCAGTCAGTAATCCCACCCAGTCACCCAGTCAGTAATCCCACCCAGTCACCCAGTCAGTAATCCTACCCCACCCAGTCACCCAGTCAGTAATCCCACCCAACACCCAGTCAGTAATCCCACCCAGTCACCCAGTCAGTAATCCCACCCAGTCACCAATCCCACCCAGTCAGTAACCCAGTCAGTAACTCCCCCCAGTCACCCATCCCACTCCCCACCCAGTCACCCATCCCACCCAGTCAGTAATCCCACCCCTCACCCCCCCACCCAGTCACCCAGTCAGTAATCCCACCCAGTCACCCAGTCAGTAATCCCACCCAGTCACCCAGTCAGTAATCCCACCCAGTCACCCAGTCAGTAATCCCACCCAGTCACCCAGTCAGTAATCCTACCCAACACCCAGTCAGTAATCCCACCCAGTCACCCAGTCAGTAATCCCACCCAGTCACCCAGTCAGTAATCCTACCCCACCCAGTCACCCAGTCAGTAATCCCACCCAGTCACCCAGTCAGTAATCCTACCCCACCCAGTCACCCAGTCAGTAATCCCACCCAACACCCAGTCAATAATCCCACCCAGTCACCCAGTCAGTAATCCCACCCAGTCACCCAGTCAGTAATCCCACCCAGTCAGTAATCCCACCCAGTCACCCAGTCCGTAATCCCACCCCCACCCAGTCACCCAGTCAGTAATCCCACCCCCACCCAGTCACCCAGTCAGTAATCCCACCCAGTCACCCAGTCAGTAATCCCACCCAGTCAGTAATGTCACCCAGTCAGTAATCCCACCCAGTCAGTAATGTCACCCAGTCAGTAATCCCACCCAGTCACCCAGTCAGTAATCCCACCCAGTCACCCAGTCAGTAATCCCACCCAGTCACCCAGTCAGTAATCCCACCCAGTCACCCAGTCAGTAATACCACCCAGTCAGTAATCCCACCCAGTCACCCAGTCAGTAATACCACCCAGTCAGTAATACCACCCAGTCACCCAGTCAGTAATACCACCCAGTCAGTAATACCACCCAGTCACCCAGTCAGTAATACCACCCAGTCAGTAATACCACCCAGTCACCCAGTCAGTAATCCCACACAGTCAGTAATACCACCCAGTCACCCAGTCAGTAATCCCACACAGTCAGTAATACCACCCAGTCACCCAGTCAGTAATCCCACCAAGTCACACAGTCAGTAATCCCACCCAATCAGTAATCCCAAGCAGTCACACAGTCAGTAATACCACCCAGTCACACAGTCAGTAATACCACCCAGTCACACAGTCAGTAATACCACCCAGTCACACAGTCAGTAATACCACCCAGTCACACAGTCAGTAATACCACCCAGTCACACAGTCAGTAATACCACCCAGTCACACAGTCAGTAATACCACCCAGTCACACAGTCAGTAATACCACCCAGTCACACAGTCAGTAATACCACCCAGTCACCCAGTCAGTAATACCACCCAGTCAGTAATCCCACCCAGTCACCCAGTCAGTAATACCACCCAGTCAGTAATACCACCCAGTCACCCAGTCAGTAATACCACCCAGTCAGTAATACCACCCAGTCACCCAGTCAGTAATCCCACACAGTCAGTAATACCACCCAGTCACCCAGTCAGTAATCCCACACAGTCAGTAATACCACCCAGTCACCCAGTCAGTAATCCCACCAAGTCACACAGTCAGTAATCCCACCCAATCAGTAATCCCAAGCAGTCACACAGTCAGTAATACCACCCAGTCACACAGTCAGTAATACCACCCAGTCACACAGTCAGTAATACCACCCAGTCACACAGTCAGTAATACCACCCAGTCACACAGTCAGTAATACCACCCAGTCACACAGTCAGTAATACCACCCAGTCACACAGTCAGTAATACCACCCAGTCACACAGTCAGTAATACCACCCAGTCACACAGTCAGTAATACCACCCAGTCACACAGTCAGTAATACCACCCAGTCACACAGTCCGTAATACCACCCAGTCACACAGTCAGTAATACCACCCCGCAGTCAGTCACCTCCACGTCAATCAATCACCCCCTCTCTGTCTCTCTCCTTCTCCCTCCCCCTCTCCTTCTCCCCCTCTCCCCCTCTCTGTCTCTCCCCCTCTCTGCCTGTGTCTCTCTCCCTCTCTGCCTGTGTCTTTCTCCCTCTCTGCCAGTGTCTCTCTCCCTGTCTGTGTCTCTCTCCCTCTCTGTCTGTGTCTCTCTCCCTCTGTCTATCTCCCTCTGTCTCTCTCCCTCCCTGTCCCTCTCTCTCCCTCCCTGTCCCTCTCTCTCCCTCCCTGTCCCTCTCCCTCCCTGTCCCTCTCCCTCCCTGTCCCTCTCCCTCCCTGTCCCTCTCCCTCCCTGTCCCTCTGTCTCTGTTCCTCTGTGTCTCTCTGTCCCTCTCTCTCTGTCCCTCTCTCTCTGTCCCTCTCTCTCTGTCCCTCTCTCTCTGTCCCTCTCTCTCTGTCCCTCTCTCTCTGTCCCTCTCCCTCTGTCCCTCTCTCTCTCTCCCTCCCTCTCTCTCTCCCTCTCCGTCTCTCTCCCTCTCCCTCCATCTGTCTCTCTCCCTCTCCCTCCATCTGTCTCTCTAACTCTCTGTCTGTGTCTCTCTCTCTCTCTCTCTCTCTCCCTCTCTCCCTCTCTCCCTCTCTCCCTCTCTCCCTCTCCCAGACTCTGGATCTGGATATATTATTTACCTTATACTGCTTTCTTCCAGATCTGATTCAAGTGTCACACGGAAGACATCGGAATCCCCCCTAACCCAGAAAACAGGTAGGGAACACATCCCCTCCAATGTATAACATTGCGGGAATGCGGGTACCTGGACATTGAGGGACTGCGGATCAGGTAAGATCCCAGGCAGGATTGCTGCTTTAGATATTGTGAAGAGGGGGCATCCAGACACTGGTTAATGGGTGCAGGAAACTAGTCACATACACACACACGTAACAAGGACTAATTGTAGTAAAGTATAAATTTACTACAATAAATATAAACTTATGTCAAAAACGAATGTTGTTCTTACTAGAAATGTATTACATTTCTTTTTTTTTTAAAACGGGGTTGGGGCGTGGCTATGGGCGGGACTGGGGGCGGGGCTAGGTGGCGAGTAGATTTTTTGGGTTGGCGAGTAGATTTTTGGGTGATTTGTCAAGCACTGTATATATATATATATATGTATATATATATATATATATATGTATATATATGTGTGAATAAAATAATGGCTTAAATAAGATTTTTTTTTAAAGAAAAAAACGTTGAATAAATAAAAAAACAATGTATTTGTGCACTCATTGACACATATCCATACAAACACACATACATTCATACATACACACACATACATTTAATCGGCTGTGGCGGCGCAAAATCTTTATTTTCTGGTCTTGCCCCGCTGTCTGTCGGCTCCACGCTCCCTGCCGTGCGCGCGCCCCTTGTAGAGAAGGGCTGACTAACCTCAGCCATCTATAACTGCCGCGCACTGCGTAGCCCGTGCACGGCGTAGCACGCGCCCGCACTACAGAACCAGCCTAATTCTGGGCTAGGCCACAAGGCCCCTTTGAACTGAGGATATCGCTGCTCCAGTTAGCCCTCCTTGCTAACAAAGGGTTCACACCTCCTGGCATCTCTTAGGCTTTTAAGTCCTGGCTTCCTCCTAGATGCAAAGGCACCGACCCTGGTAGCCATGACTTTGAAATCCCACAGTTAATTTACAGGTTATCATTATATATACACATTAAACTATACCCATTTAATAAAATAGATGGTGTCCTGTCTTTTATGTGTGGTAAAATATGTAAGTCTTTGTTCTGGTGTCAGGGATGGATTGAGGGAATAATTCCCCTACCCTCACGAGCCTCATTCTTGGCACACATTGGAAAAATAACTTTTACCATTTTTAAAACCCTGCAAACATGCTCCGTTTTATAACCTTAGCTCAGGATACCTAGGCATGCATGTGGGTACCTCTGCTCTACTGGGGAATCCCTGCTATACTAAGGACTCTGTGTATACCTACAGATATATTTTAACCCCTTCATACCCATTTACCTTGTCTGGAAGATGCTGCAGCAGGGACTCTGCCGGTGAGTCGTAGGAACGTTTCCAGGGTCCAAGGTTGGCAAAGGAATGCGCCTATCTGTATCCGAAGATATCACTCAATCTCTGGATACAACTCTTGGGTATCCCCTAACTCCGGAACCCCGCTACATAGACACATTCTGCAAAGACTTTCTCCGCCAAACCCACCCTGAAACTTACAGCGTAGAAATCTCCCAATCAGAGCATCCCAGTAAAGGCAAAAATCACATAATTCTTTAATGTCGCAAAATCAGTAATACATTTTTGACATCTGGGTCCCAGAGCTGACAATCTAAGACCCTAACACACGGGTCAGGGTTAACCAAGTGGGCTTGACCTTTATTATAAGCCTGGTTAACCCCTTCACCGTCACAGTAGTCACCAGCGGTTTTGTTCCCGGAGCTTACCCTGGCGCCAGAGTGAGATTTGTATGATTTATTATTAGGTAAAGAACTGGGAGGACTACTTTTTTAATTATTGTTTAGAATTTTTGATAGACTGAGCACTGACTTATTTAAAGGTGAGGTTCCCCTGAGAATTCATGTTGGTTTATAGCAGACACCATTTAATATTTTTGTGAGCATAAATATTATTATTTTATGTATGGCACCAACAAAATTGTTCTGCATATATCTTCCATGAATGAGCTCCAAAGACATTCCACCTATTGTTTCAAGGCTGTTGTTAAATAATAATTCCACTTATTCATTTTTGTTCAGAAAGATTTCAATACGTCAGAAGATTGTTGTTCAGCAGACAAAGTTAGTGTATTCTTACATGGTTACTTACAGATGAAAGTTCATCAATGATGACAACGTGCTCAGATGCAATGATAGAGAAACCTTTGTTCACTGACATGCTGCTGGTGTTATTTGCAGAGTGATTTTGAGAGAGAGAGTGCTATTCTGGAGGAGTATAACTACTGTACATTGATTGATCACTAACTAAGAAACTTCAGACTAAAAGTTCATACTAGGCCTTGAAATCCTATCCTTAAGCCAACCTCTAACTTCTGTTATGCATTAAACCTTTACTAGAATTCAGCTCTTTTGACTACATAGGCATTAAAGCCTTAAAACATATTCACATTAGATTGTCTTGATATAAGTTCTCATTCATACATTTTAATATAATAAATGGATTTCTAACAGGTGTCACATTTGGTGTGCAAATACATTACCACTACAATTTTTTTTAAAGACAATTGTAACGGTTAAAGTTACATTATCTCTAGTTCTCTATTAAGTAGCAGTTTCAGCTGAAATGTTAACTAGTTGTCGGTAATCGGTTTCATCCACGTTTAACCCATTCCTCAATACTGACTAACATATGGTTAGACTTACTGGTGGTATGGTGCGGCGGCGGCGTCTCCTGGCATTCACCTGCTTCTCCACCTGCGACTCTCTTGAACATGGTTGCCCGGCGTCAAATGACGCCGTGTTACCATGACAACAGGACGCTACGTGGCGTCAAGTTGTCATGGCAACGTGACGCCGCGTAAAGTCTCGTAGCATCCCATTGCCATGGCAGCGTGGAGTCATCGTGCAGCCATGTTTACGGGAGTTGTTGCAGGAGGAGAAGGACAATGGCGGAAGACGCTGCACCACGCCGCCGGTAAATTGCGCTAGCATATAAAATGAGGCGGGTGAGAGTGAGGGAGCCCACATTTTTTTTTTTTTATGGGCGGGTGTCGTTTTCTATAATTTTGTCGAGCCCTGTACACACACACACACACACACACACACACACACACACACACACACACACACACACACACACAAATCTATACACACAAATCCCACATCTCACACTCCATTCTCCTCCTCACTTTTAAAGCTTTACACTCTTCTGCCCCTCCTTACATCTCAGCCCTAATTTCTCGCTATGCACCATCCAGACTCTTGCGTTCTTCTCAAGGATGTCTTCTTTCTACCCCCTTTGTATCTAAAGCCCTCTCCCGCCTTAAACCTTTTTCACTGACTGCCCCACACCTCTGGAATGCCCTTCCCCTCAGTACCCAACTAGCACCCCCGCTATCCACCTTTAAGACCCACTTGCTTAAAGAAGCATATGACTAGCACTGTGGATATTCTGAACACATGATACACAAAGCTTGGCCCCCTGCAGACGCACTTACCAGAACTCCCTCCTACTGTCTCTGTATGTTCTCCATACCTACCAATTAGACTGTAAGCTCCTCGGGGCAGGGACTCCTCTTCCTTAATATTACTTTTATGTCTAAAGCACTTATTCCCATGATCTGTTATTTGTATTGTGTGTTATTTATTTGATTACCACGTGTATTACTACTGTGAAGCGCTATGTACATTAATGGCGCTATATAAATAAAGACATACAATACACGATCCCTTATAACAGCACTCTAAATATGCCTAAAGTAAGATATAGAAATCAGAAACAAAAAAACGGGAACCAAAGTCAACTTGAAAAAATGTCTATGATTTTAATACAGTAACAGTAGAGCACACTAACATTTAAAAACATACAAACACTGATGGCAGCCTGAAATATGCTAGAGAAAATAACAAGCATGACAAGAGAAAAAGACAATCTGAGGACTAAATGCACAGTACTGAAAAGAACTAGTAACTAACAATCCTGATATGAGTAGTGATTCAGAAAAGTAAAAAATGCAAAAACATCCCCACAGAATCCTAGCTGCATGAGAGGAGAATTTTTTTTGATCTCTATCTATATCAAAATGAAATCAAACAAACTAAGGAGAGATAAATAAGTTGAAATAAACTTATGAGTGCTAGTAAAACAGCACACCTCCTGGAGGTGTTTTCCTATGCTGCATTTACTCCATTAAAGATTTTTCTATTTTGGATCCTCTCCTGACTCCCGTTTTTTGGCTGTGCTCTACTCTTCTCATCCCAATCTGGATTACTTCAGCAGCAGCACGTCTTCCTTACAAGGAGGTGTCCGTGAGTTCTAACCTTTATTATTGCCTTACTGCCTTATTACTCCCGATGAAATTGTGAGTGGTGTGTTTATCTCATTCACTCTCAGTTTTCAGGGAACTCTAGTTATATTTGGCTGTGGACCAACTCACCTGTATATTGTACAGCATACACCTACCTATGCTATGGGACTTACTACCTTTTAATACAAGCTAGGTATTTGAGCATTTTGACAAACTCTCTCTTTGACAAACATCTTACTTTGGACACTTGATTATAAGTTACAAAATCACTTGCAAGCGCAGTACAATTACAAGAGCAATGGTGGGATGACTAAACGTGTTACAATGTTAATTAGTTCTTGTTCCAATTTTAGTCTGTTTAAGAATAAAGGGACGAACGTGTCAGCCGGTCCCATGTAGGATTTTCTGAGAAAGCAGATTACAGGACACGGCACACAGCAGCTGTGAGTATCTCCGTAATTAAAGTATATTATCCAGGACTGGCAGTTAGTATGAGATGTTAAATGTAAGCAGTGTCTGTTTTCAAAGTCTGTAGGTGGACACCCTTCCAGTCCGTGCTGGAGCCCCACACACATGATTAGTAGTTGTTCCTTAGTTTATGTGATCATTAAATGTTGTTTGTTAAAGCCCTCCTGAAATAGTCAGAAATGGCATAAAGCAACATCTTGATATGTATACCCTTCTCGGGGGCTCTGGGTCCAATTAACAATAACAGCAATTGTCGTAATCGGCAACATTTAAAGTTCAGCTTGGGAAAACCTGAAAGAACAGTTATTTAAACAACAATCTCCAGGCAATTCCCTGAGTGTAGCAAAACCGCTGACTTTCTATTTCCTTACCTACAAAGGTCCCTAATGCCTCTGCCTTTTGAACACGAGTTTATTAAATTACATATACAGTATAGCCTAAAATAAATGCAAAAATTTCACAAGGTAGACATCTTGATGGAGCTAATGTTTCTCTTGGTACTATTCCTAAATCTAGTCACTAAAAAACTATTAAGCTCCAAAAAACAGATGGGATGCTAACCAATGCAGAATAAAATCAATCTATATCTATACACCAGTGTATCCCAACTCCGGTCCTCAGGGAACCCCAACAGGTCAGGTCTTAAGGATATCCCTGCTCCAGCACAGGTGGCTCAGTCAAAATGACTGAGCCGCTGATTGACCCAGCTGTGCTGGAGCAAGGATATCCTTAAGACCTGACCTGTTGGGGTTCCCTGAGGACTGGAGTTGGGAAACACTGCTGTACACGCTCTAGTACAGAGTTTCTTGGTGAGTAGTGTGTTAGACAAAATGTGAAATAAATAAATATGGTGAACATATATCAAGGCAATTCATAAACAAAACTGAGGAAATAGAAACAAGTTAATCTTGCATCTCAAACAATATCCTACATGTGTGTTTTATTTAATAAATCAGTTCTGTACTATGAGAAAATACTTGTAGCATTTAAAAAAAAAAAAAAAAAAATTTTTAAAGACATTTTTAATGTATTCTACGGGAACACGCATTTTTGTTTCTATAGCAACCATTTACAAAGTCGCAGCCCCTTTCTCTTCTGAGACAGGCTTTTGAACACCCCTTGTGCCCTCTCTCTAGCAGTTCACCAATTGTATCTAGTGCCTGTCTGGTCACATGATCTTCCTTACAGAACTTTGCATCTTGGGTAATCTTCTGCAGCCCTAACAGTGATATAAAGTACCCCTGAGCCGAATCTTCAGCGATCGATCACAGGAGAACGGATCGATCGGCAACTTAGCGAATCACTTGTCGGTATGCAGATTGTATTGATGCACATATTGAATGGGAATTTTTTTTTTTTTTTTAAACGGCAGCTTGAACTGCAGCTTTAAGGAGCTGTTCACTATACTGCAATATTAGCAATCCGCATTCAGCCCAACATGTATATTTGTAATGATAAGAGTTCTCACTTATATTATATTCAATAAGCAGTATCTATGCAAATACATTGCTACTAAAAAATAACTTATTTGCATGTTGTTTTCATGATAAATGTGACCTGTTTGACACCATTTGTCCCAGTTTTTGCCACAAGGCGATGTTGGTGTTCTGTCACCCTCTCTGCTCTTTAATATGTATAGATCTGTCCTACCACAAGTAGCAAGCTACACACGAAATCACTGCCTAAATATCACTTTCCTCATGGTTTGGACTTGTGAGTACTCAATAAATACACAATGACTTTTGGGGCAATATTGCCATTCGCCTCTCCATCCATTGTGCACTTTAATGAATAGGCCCCAATGTATCGAGGTACTATGCTGCAATTCTGCCCCGTGTGCATCAGTTTGCTATTTGGGAGTGTTAATAAGATTTACCTGGCACACACTTAACAGGATGTACATACAGTATGCGTGATCTGCTGTTCCTGGAAGAAAAGAGAGCTGATCCTGAACCCTCGGGTGTCACTGCACCTGTATCCAGTTCGGTGTCTGTCGCATCATTTTCCCCTTTCTGACAAGAATTATGAGAAACTTGAAGCATGTTTTTTCACATACAGGTATAACCACAAACAAATTGCATTGTACCTATATGCTCAACAAGGAGTATTTAATTTTGTATTCTGGTGTGCCTTAGAGCAGGGGGGCGCAAAGTTTCTGCGCTGCGTCCCCATGCCTGCCAGACCCAGCACTCGCACCCCACCCCCCCTTCCTGTGAACCGGTCGTCAAACAACGCCATGGTTAATGTGACGTCATTGACGTGTGTTACCATGGCGGCACGTCATGTCACATGACCTCGCTGCATCATTTGATGCCTCGTTGCCATGGCGACACGTCCAGAACCCGGCTGAATCTCGGTAAGTTGAGGTTGCAGAGGTCCTCCTTCCTTTAACCATATAGTGCCATATGTATAATGTCCGTGTAGTAAAGTAACAAGGTAGGAGCTGGGGATAGTGTCTGCTGTGATCGAGCTGCCTGGGTTCAGAATGGGACCCCCTCAGCATTTATCCCCCGTAGCCACAATTGGAGTGGTCGTGTAACCACGGGTGGCAGCGACACCAAAGACATTTAGTCTTGCTACATCTTTAGATACCATCTCTCCACAATACTGTTTGAATACTTCTACCATACCGATGAATACTCGTCTTGTTTGCAAGCTTGTAACTTATCAACTATCTGGTCCATTAAAGGTATCACACTAAATAATCATACCTTCTATGTTACTTTACTTAGCCTATCAGGTGACCAAACAAAAGTTGTAGGGAAGGGCATGTTATACACAACATAATCACATTACACATACAGGTTTTCTGTAGCTAAAGAGGTGAAACTCTCAGGTTACAAACGAACAAGCTTGTTTGGTTTTGTAAAATTCCACTAGATGGCAAACATAATCCATTGTACATTTTACTTGGAGATGTGAAATGAACTGTTTGTAGGCGTATTAAAGGAGTATATTGTGTACTAACACACTTTGGGGTATAAAGTGATATTCAAGTGATTGGATGTTAATGTGCAATAGTTGCGCTCACATTTAAACTAATAAAACACAATGTAGTTATTTATGGATGCTGTTTAAAATATAATAAACATTGTTAATTAGTAGAGTGGATAGACACGGAGAGACCTTAACAGTTGGCCAAAAGGAGGTTAAAGCTTAAGTTGAACTTCCTAATTATGAGTTTCATTAAAGAGAAAACATTCTCATATGAGAATACCTACTTGGCTATTTTAAAGATGTGGATTCATTTATTCATTGTCCATAAAGTTTGCAATTCATGATTCATAATGACTATAAAAATATACAAAATAGCATAGCAAGATACATAAAACAAAATGTAATTGTTTTATTATCAATGCAAATCATAATTATAGTTATGCTGTATTATAGGATAACATAAATGCCTCTGTTTATAAAGAACTCGTTAACTTCTAAATGATAATAACAATATTAATTGACGGTAATTAAAATAATTATTGAGCTAAATCCATTACTCATACAAATGAATGTAATATACTGTATGCAAAAATAAATTCCCTTGTTAATACATTCTGTAAATAGGCTGTTCAGGCTTGATAAGAATCCCCTTGCTTGCGATGCAGTGTTGATATGTTGACGCACAAGTGGTAATATGACTAAACCTTAATATTGTGCGCGTTCCTGGTGAACAAGTATCCAGAGATTAACAAGGAAGCCGCTTTATTTAGAATGAGTCTTGGCCTTTCTATGGATTTTGCGCCTAGATCATGATGGTTCAGCCAAGTGACGGAGATGAGGTGGTAAATGGAAATGCATGCAGGAAACGGGCATTAGCCAGTAAGAGGGAGCAGTATATTCTCACACCCATAGTTGTAGGTTTTAATCTAATAACCTGCTTTTGTGCAGTTAAGGTACCGGTACATATTAAACTTAACATGAAGGAGTAATCTAATTACTTCAGACTAAAACAGTAGTATAATGTCATTTAAGGTTTGGTCCCATGTGGCTGCACGGCGACGGTGTGTGCGGCGCATACAAGGCAATGGCCATGTCACTGCGGCGGTTCAACAAATGAGGGCGAATGAACCCCTGAGCCCCCACAATATATATATATATGTATATGTGTCAAAATGGAGAGCTATTGAGCGTGGCATATGTATACAACAGACGACAGAGAAGCCCAATGCTACATCCAGCATGACAGAAATACACAGTAAAATACTTATATATTCTCTTGAAATAGGGTAATTTAGTTTAACCCTTTGGCCAAAGCGTTGTAAGCTTGCGAGCCACGACAAGGCAAACACCTGTTCGCAAGTCCTAACACTACCAGATAAAATACTAATATTTATTTATTTATAAAATATTTTACCAGGAAGTAATACATTGAGAGTTACCTCTCGTTTTCAAGTATGTCCTGGGCACAGAGTAAAACAAATAATACATGGTTACAGTTACATAAATGAGCAGGGTATACATTATATACAAGACATTGCGTGCACAGTTAAAGAAAATATATATTATGAGCGTATGAAACAGTTACAGACCAGATTAAAATGTGAGACAGCCTTAGATTTGAAAGAACTTAAACTTGTGGTGGATATGAGAGTCTCTGGTAGGTTGTTCCAGTTTTGGGGTGCACGGAAGGAGAAGGAGGAATGTCCGGATACTTTGTTGAGCCTTGGGACCATGAATAGTCTTTTGGAGTCTGATCTCAGGTGATAGGTGCTGCATGTGGTAGGGGTGAGGAGCTTGTTCAGGTAGCTGGGTAGCTTGTCCAGAAAGTATTTGAGGGTGAGACAGGAAAGGTGAACTTTGCGCCTAGACTCTAGTGATGACCAATCTAGTTCTTTGAGCATTTCGCAGTGATGTGTGTTGTAGTTGCATTGGAGAACAAACCGACAAATTGAATTGTAGAGGGTGTCAAGTTTGCTAAGGTGGGTTTGAGGAGTCGAGCCATATACTATGTCTCCATAGTCAATAATTGGCATTAGCATCTGCTGTGCAATACGCTTTCTGACCAGGAGACTTAGGGAGGATTTGTTCCTGTAAAGTACCCCTAGTTTGGCATAGGTCTTGGTTGTCAGGGTATCAATGTGCATCCCGAATGTTAAGTGGGAGTCAAACCATAAGCCTAGGTATTTAAAACTAGTGACAGGTGTTAGGGTGGTGTTAGCGTTGGTTCTAATCAGGAGCTCAGTCACTGGAAGCTTTACAAATTTAGTCTTGATCCCAAATACCATTGTTACAGTCTTGTCAGTGTTTAAAAACAGTTTGTTTTGGGAAATCCAGTTTTCGAGTCTCAAAAAGTCGGACTGAAGTATGTGTTGAAGGTCAGAGAGGCTATGGCTGTGTGCATATAGGATTGTGTCATCTGCATACATGTGTATTGAGGCTTCCTTACAAGCTGTGGGAAGATCATTAATGAACACTGAGAAGAGTAGGGGCCCCAGAACAGAGCCTTGCAGGACACCACAGGTGATATCCAGGGGGTTGGAGTTAGAGCCTGAGATGGACACATGTTGGGATCTTCCTGATAGGTAGGACTGCAACCAGTTTAAAGCATGTTTCCCTATTCCAGAGCTCTGGAGTTTGTTAAGCAGGATAGCATGATCAACTGTGTCAAAAGCCTTTGCAAAATCTAGGAATACTGCACCAGTGCGTTGTCCCCGTTCCATTCCACACTGGATTTCATTGCAAACTTTTAGCAGGGTAGTTACGGTGGAGTGTTTGGGACGAAACCCAGACTGGAATTGGCTAGGGAAATTTGCCTTGGTGTAGAAATCGCTTAATTGGGAGTGGACACATTTTTCCATTACTTTGGATAGAATTGGGAGAAGTGAGATTGGCCTGTAGTTTGAGACAGTGTTTTTGTCCCCACTTTTGAAGATTGGGACAACTCTGGCAATTTTCCAGGTCTTAGGGATATGGCCTGCAGACAGGATAGAGTTGACTATGGACGCAATTGGTTTGGCAATGGCTGGGGCACCAAGTCGTAGGAACCTAGATTGTAGTAAGTCGGGTCCACATTGGCAGCTTAGTTTTAGTTTGAGGAGCGCTTGTGTAATCTCCTCTTCAGATACTGGGCTAAATTGAAAATTGTGGGCAGTGTTGGGAGGGGGTGGGACTGTAGGGATACTCCCAGGATGAGATTCATGTTTGGGGTTTGTGCTGCGTTTCGCTAATAAGTTAGTGGCACACCCCACAAAGTAATCATTGAATGCATTTGCAATGTCACTGGGGTTTGTCAGAGTAATATCCCCCTTAGTGATATTACTTGGTTGTTGATGGTTAGGAGGCTGGAATATATTGTTGATAACCTTCCAGAAGTTAGCTGGGTTTGATGTATTTTGGTGGAGATTGTCAGAGTAATATTGTGCTTTTGCATGCCTTGTTTGCCTTGTGCACATGTTCCGCATGCATCTGTAGTGATTGAGATCCTTGGTAGTGCCAGTTACTTTGTAGCTTTTCCACAAGGCATCCCTGAACTGGTAGAGTGCTATAAGGTCAGGTGTAACCCATGGAAGGTGGGCCCCCCGTACCCTTATATACCTCTAATAGGATTAAAATTCTCATTTACCTCTATTAGGAGGGAGAAAGACCACAGTGGGTCTATATCCAGCAGAATGAGGAACTTGCAAACTAGGGAAGTGGGGAGGGGTGGGCTTAAAACCTGGGAAGGAGGAGCCACCAAACTCCAACAGCTGGAACAGCTGAGAATTGGTTAACAAAACACAGAACCCCAGCAAGCTCTTTGTGTTCTTTCTCCCTCCTAATAGAGGTAAATGAGAATTTTAATCCTAATAGAGGTATATTAGTATTTAATCTGGTAGTGTTAGGCCTTGCGAACGGGTGTCTGCCTTGTTGTGGCTCACAGGCTTACAACGCTTTGGCCAAAAGGTTAAACTAGATGACCCTATTTCAAGAGAATATATAAGTATTTTACGGTGTATTTCTGTCATGTTGGATGTAGCATTGGGCTTCTCTGTCGTCTGTTGTATACATATGCCACGCTCAATAGCACTCCATTTGACACATATACATATATATATATATTTTGTGGGGGCTCAGGGGTTCCCAAAAAGAGCTTGCTGGGGTTCTGTGTTTTGTTGAACAATAAAAGTAGCACTCTCACAAATGTCCGTGATTTTAAAGCAGATTGAGTGAAACTCATGCTTCCATGCATCAGGCAAGGTGGGTGAGTATTCTTTCACGATTGTAGACGCTTGCCGTATATCTGGGAAGTTAAGTCGGCTGCTCCTCCTCACATTAAGGTCCTCCGGCGACCAGTGATGTATTTTTCGGTTCCTCGGCACTGCGTCTGACCTGGATTTTGGGCGTCGTGACGTGATACGCACAGCAACAGTAATGTCCCAACGTGTTTCAACACGTGACTTTGTCAGGGGATGATGCTGTAGTCTCGAGATAGCAATTTTATAGTCCCAAACTCAATTGGGCAACAGTAATTGTATAACAATGATAGATGTTTCTCCAATTGAGGAATTCGATTCCATATAGACCAATACATTGGTAGGCAATAACAAAATCAATTAGTTCGGACATATTTACAATTCAAATTACATAACAATACAAGGTTGCAATATATTATAAATTATATAAAGAACAAAAGAAAGCAATGTTGACACCAATTTGTAGAAGTGGGTTAATTTTGATCTTATTATACTTAAATTGGATATACTGCTTGTTTGGTGTATATATTCAGTATAATGATACGACCTGTATTACGTGGGTATCCTTTTTATATTTTCACCCAGTACCTCATGGTGAAAGACTGGACTTTTATATGTTGATCACTTCACATATAAGTTTGTTGGAATTGGTACGCTGTAGTTAGCAATTTAGTCCCGTTTAGTTTTGGTACCAGAGCCTCCTGCCCCTCTAGCCAGTCTTATATTGTTTTACCTCTACAACACTATTATTATGATAATAATTTAAAGCACTTTTAAGGTATAATTTCTATCATTGGTAAACAATAGTTCTACCTATTGTAAAGTGTAGGCGTTGTCATATATTCTGAGATACTGACACTTGTTTACCTTTGTTTTAATGTGGCCTGTTGTATTAAGCTATGTTTTGTAAAAAAATACAAAAAAAATGCAAAATATATCACACATAAGGGTCTTTTAATGAAGACATAAAAATGTGATATAAACAGGGGAATTGTGTATCAGTTTCCCTTATGGTACATTTATCAAGCTACTTTTGAAGAGCACAATGAATGTCTATAACACTGCAACTCTATAATTTGACATAACACATCTGTTTCAAACATCTATCAAAAAAATATATCAAAGAAGCTGCCATCCCTCCCTTCCTTGCACAACCTCATTAGCCAGTATCACACTTCACCTGGCATCTGTTATAAAAACCTTGTCTGATTGAATACATATATTCCATACCTACCCTCAAACCTTTGTGCAATCAGTTTCCAATTTATAAGCTTGAACTTGACTTATCACTAGAACAGGGGTGGGCAACTCCAGTCCTCAAGGACCACCATCAGGTCCAGTTTTTAGGATATCCCTGCTTCAGCACAGGTGGCTCAGTCACCTGTGCTGAAGCAGGGATATCCTGAACACCTGGCCTGTTGGTGGCTCTTGAGAACTGGAGTTGCCCACCCCTGCACCAGAAAGAGCAGAGAGACCTGTTTCTGCAGCTCTTTGTCGTCCGTGCCACGAAAAATGCAAGGGAAACCAAAATGAGAACGGTAAGTAAAAATTCCCCAGCCAAAAAGTGCCTTTCATCGGCACAAAAACAGGACTGGAGATTTGTGCCTGCGACCGATGCCATCAAAAGGCACTCCAGGAAATGATAAGAATTGAGAATATTTCTGTGAAGTGAGCAGGGAAGTCATTATGCTACACAATACTAGAGGGGTGATGACCTTCATGAATAATGAAAGCAGAAGGTAAGGGAAAAATGATAAGGCACATGATTTGTGGGTGTCAAGGGAAATTACTACACTATCCTAAACTTCCAGCCAGACTCTGAATTGTCCTTTTAAAGCTTGCAGGCAGCTCTTAATATGAACTGGCATACCTTTGAACTAAAAGCTAGCGACAGCACCAATAAAAAGGGCATGTATGTAGGACATTGAACGCATTTGACAGTGCTAAATAGCTCCTGGTCATTTGGTGGTTAGCTAGGGATTGTGTTTATTCTCCCAACAACACAGTAATACAATGTATCTCAATATTTCTAAAGGTGTATCGCAAAGCAACCACATTCACTTGGGTTATGTTTGTAAAGGATTTGTGCAGTCTACCTCATGGAGATGTGAACTTGTTGTTTTTATAGCACATCAATTCTCTCTCGCTCATCAACACATAGATCCCAAGATACACATTTCAAAATATTCAGCCCTAGAATAAACTTTAAGCCGCTGTATATAAAACATTAGAACATCACAAAAGCAATATGGTTCTGCCACAATAAAACTGGGATTTCGCATGAAGCAAACTCCAGTACATGGCTTGGTTGGAAACAGTTTATTAAGACCCTAAAGTGAACACGGTGCTCTGTAAAATGATTTGCTTTCACAATGACATATTGTAGTTCCACTTCATCACTGAAAACTTACCTTAAAGTAGTTCCACCTGGCAGGTCTTCTAGATACATTTTATCCGGAAGTCGATCCCAAGAGCAGTAGATTCTCTGTTGGTGTTTGGAGGGTGAACATAAGTTGGGGTCTGCAGATTTAATTGTCTTTATTAATATTCAGAAAGGTTAGGAGAAGCTTTGAAATGATTAGAAATTCACTGTTGTCCATATTTTGCATTACAATATTTTGATTTACAGTTTGGGGTGGCTGGGTGGTGGGGAACAGAGAGGTTGCTAATGGTAAGAATTAATCCTGCTATAAGTTTGCCACAGAGTTGAAGCATTTCTACACCTCATTCTATTTCACACTGTCTTTCTTTTACCAGTTTTTAGAGAGCATGTGTTTTTTCTGCACTCCAATGCCCTGTCATTGTTTCTCCAGTACCCTCCTAGCCTAATTATCGTGTGTTCTCTTCCTCCATGTACACCAGTTTCTGCAAGTGGTCACACAATGCTGCTGTTAATTCATTTTTAACCGGACTGGGTACATATGTAGATTCCTGTATTGTGTAGCAGGGTGATGCTTCTCTTACCCATAAAGTACATTTTATTTTTGCAGGTTTAACCCATGATCAGTTGGTCGAGTTAATAGAAACCTTTTATTCCACAATTCAACTAAAATGCCCGTGACATTCTGTCGCCTCTAGGTGAAAAAAATAATAATAATAATACTGTAATAATAATATACGTATCGGTCTATTCACATACTTACATATTCTGAATTAGGTGCGGGTAACACCAAGGGTCCCTGTACACCCTAAATATAGTCACAGTATTTAAATAAATGTGACCCGTTTGTGTGCGGGTCACATTTATTTAAATATATTCTAGTCCCACTTTTTTATCGTTCTGAAAAGTACATTGCAAAACTTTGTTCCAACAGGGATGGATGTAATAACCTAACGCAAAAAACAGTCTAGGATGTTTGGTCACGGCTGTTTTGACGTTGGCGCTTCACCGCCACTCACCCCACCGCGCCGCTAAGGTAAGTGCCTTACGCAAAACCTCCTACCCTACGCCCTTACCCTAAAACCCTTTAAATGAACCCCCTACCCATACCAGTAATAAAACTTACCTTAGAAGCGTCCGTCAGGGGGGATTCCAGCGGTGGAGCGTCTGCGGCGGCGGGGTGAGTCACCCGCGGCAAAAAGGCTGCAACCAAAAGTTCCAGTCAGCAAAAAAATAAACATTAGACAATGAAATGATAGATTTGATGCGGATCGTTGGCTGCTTGAACATTGCAGATATTTTGACGCAGGTAATGGGGAGATATAATGCAGGCACAGAAACAGAACTTAGTACATCGTGTTCTGTAATTCCTATAAAAACTCCTGGAATCTCTCATTGATGTTTGAAGAGTAACGTCGTTGCAAAGAAGCTTGATGCATATACGCTGAGGACACTATTCAAAAGGCTGTAAAAACATATTCCCAGTGCTGGAGAAAATGTTATTCCCAGTCTAATTAATGGAGTTGAACTATTCTCCAGCTCAGTGAAGACATCTTCACACCATATGTCTAAGAGGAGCGATGGGCAAAAAGTTTACCAAAATGAGTGCTCGCTGTAAAAATGGTGTTTTTGCGCATGGACAAGAGGAGATGTACATCTGTGCACAAAAAGGAGCACACCTGACATACCTGGGATATGTGCTGATTTAAGTCATTTAAATGTGCTTTGCATATCCACATTTCCATATATCCCAGGTATCTGGGGTGTGCTCCTTTTCTGTGCACCGTTGTGTTTGGGGTGAGGCATACCCCGCATTAATGTATGCAATGGGACCGGAGCATGTATGTAAAGCGGAAATGTACTTAAAGTGAAGCACTACCTTTTTTCCACTTTCGATGCAAGTACTGTACTGCAATCGTCATATACATGCAGAACTGATGTAAATAATGCATTTGTTATCTATACGAATCTATAGTCTCCCCGCTTGCGCACAGCTTCGGTACAGGTAGGGAGCTGGTATTGCTGTTCAGGACGTGCTGACAGGCGCATGCGCGAGCTGCCGTTTGCCTATTGGGCGATATGTCCTTCCTCACGAGTGTACTTAATAATAGTTGTCCTTAAACTGGGGTATGTCTGTATAGCATCTAGTAAAGAATAGTGTCTGTCTCTTATATTACAGGTTCGACATGAACTTTATAAAGTTAATCGTAGCAAACTGGGGGCGAAATTGCACGCTTTCGCACACATTTTATATCACAATGTTTGCACAAACGTTAACGGATTTGCAAAGAAATAGAAAAGTTTGTGTGAACGTTCGGGGGATGAACTTTGACAAGCCCGCCCATCTGTTCCCAAGAGTACAGTATGTCACTGTCATTTAGACTTAAAATTAGACCTCTAACCCCTCTACAATTTAGCTCTGAGACTTCTGACTTGCTGAGGCAGGGGCCTGAGTCCCTAGTAATAACTTAGTGAGCCAGATATGACCTACGGTCAGACAGGGAGAAGAATGTGGACACAGTATACAAAAAGTTTACGTATACACTAAATCACTTAGGTACCCGCTGGTCCTCATATGAGGTTCACTACACACAGTATACAAATACAACACAATACCCAAAAAGCTGCGTGGGTGTTAATCAGTGTGAGTGGTGTATTAGCCACCCACTCCTGGGTATGTTGGCTAGTGATGGTGCTGGCACAGCATGGGAGCTTGTTGTGTCCTAACTGTTGCAGGCCTATGCTTCAGTTCCACTATGCTTTATAGCCATTGAGGGTCCATGTCTTGCACTATAGTTCTCTACTCCTGATGCCATATGCACTCTCTGCAATCCCCTACTGAACCTGATAGCACTCAGGTCTGCTCAGATCTGACTCAATACTGCCGCCCCCCTTTGTAAAGACTCCTCTCCCTCTTAGTCCCTCCTCTTCTACAGCTGTTATCATTGGCTGCTCTCATGTCCATTACAGTCACATGTCCAGAGCACACTGGAGAGGAACCTGCTAAGGGGCAGTGCCAGTGTGTGTGAGCTCATCACACAGTGAACAGTGTGAGTGTGTGTGTGCTCCTCACACAGGTAGCAGTGTGAGTGTGTGTGCTCATCACACAGGGAGCTGTGTGTGTGTGCATGCGCATCACACAGGGAGCAGTGTGAGTGTGTGAGATCCTCACACAGGGGGCAATGTCAGTTAGTGTGTGAGCTCATCACACATGGAGCAGTGTGTGTGTGCGTGTGTGTGTGAGAGCTCATCACACAGGGAACAGTGTGTGTGTGTGTGTGTGTGTGTGTGTGTGTGTGTGTGTGTGTGTGTGTGAGCTTATCACACAGTGGGTTACAGACTCCGTTCAACAAAACGCTTTTGATGTGATATAGATTCATACTGAGAATCATACTTTTTAAATGTTGCCTGTCAACTTATTAACTTTCCCAGTGCTAAAGCTTTCATTCTGGAGTTACAGATTTTTATTTTCCCAAAACATAACTTAATGCAACCTACTGCTTCAATAATGAAAATGGTTGTATAAAAGAGGCAAAATATTTTGAGTATCACTGTGAGGACACCTAATCACTCAATAAACAAATAGTATGTTCCCTTCCTTCACAGCAGTGACTTGCCATGGATATGCATTACTTTTCCCATTTAAATAATGAGCCCAGCAGGTCTTCAAAACCGTCCATTTTTAATCTGCCTGGATAGATGAGCCAGTTCTTAGAAGATAAAAAGTGCTTTTATTTCTAATAGAACATGAAACATGCTCATATAAAAGGCGTAGTACACTTCAAATGTATCATACATTTTCCAAACCATCTGCTTAGTTGTTAAAGCAGCGATACGGGTTAACGGTTTAAAAAAAGATGTATATATTTATTTTTTATTACAGGATTGAAGCAGGGAGTCCCCGGGAATGAACGCATTAGCTCCGGGGATATGCTTTCACAAATACTTACCTCCAAAATGGTGCTTGTATCTCTTACCTTTATTATATAATATAGAGAAGTTTACCAAAAACATTATAACCTCTCCCATATTCTCACCTACTGCCAAAACCAATGCCCTTTAAGCATCTTACACCCTCATAGATCCATAAATGATTACTGTGGAAATAAATCTATAGGGATAAGATCTGCAAAGTTTGGATTTTATAAGATATATTTTCTCTACGGTCAGGTCCCCAGTGGCCGCTGCGGTGCGCGCTACGGCCTGCGTGCCACACAGCACAGCCCTCTATGGGGCAGGCCCCAGTGGCCGTATGTGTGTGGGCGCGCAAAGCGCTGTGACGCGTACGCTTGAAGGGAAGACAAAAATTATAACGCGATCACGTGGTCGGTGCGCACCAATGGAAGGGCAGACATGCCCCGTCATAGCTGTGCCCCCTCGTCACTGCCCACCTTCCCTCCCCCCCGGGCTCCCCTAGAGACCACCGATCACGGCTGTAGTCGGTGCACGCGCTGCCATTCCGCTAGGCATATGTGTAGCAGTGAAGACTGGGGCCTTAGCCTAAGAACGTGATGTGGGTGCTTGTATAGAGTTACTTGTTATTATTAATGAGAGTAGCATGTTCATAGCAGGTTATGTTATCTTCAGAACATGAAACATAGATTTGAATGTAGCTTGTTGGGTGATCTATAGCAGTAAATATGTTTTTTTTATTGTATTGAAGCCAGAGATACACTCCAGCTAAGACAGTTAAGTTTACTGCTATTAGGCCAGCACTCAGAAACAAGGCCTCCACAGCAGATGCACAATCAATAGGTTTAGCATAGCTGTGAAAATAAGAAATAAATAATCAGGACAGGCATAAATAAACTGTTTGTATTCCCAGTTTGCTAGATTCTGTTACTGTACTTTTTTCTCTTTGGCTTCAGGGATGACTGACTCTCCATCAATCAATGTTTCTACCTGGCGGGCAGCCAGGGGACAATGAATTCCCTCTTTTAGAGATGGAACACCGCTCACCTTCATGAAACTGGTAATCTCTGTTTGTGTAGTTGTGAGCAGGGCTGAGAGGAGGCAGAGACATTTGTTATGTGTCTATGACCTGAACGTTTTATAAATGAACTGTTATGACAATTCTGGCTGCATTTTAACTGGGGATATCCATACTGGGCGATTTCCCGCTTGAAATAATTCTGCTCCGTTCTTATTTTACTTCCATGTACCAGAGCAAGGTATGGGCTACATATCAACAAATTACCTGTTGTACAAATGACGAAGCTATATTTGGGAACCCTACAAAAGCTATTGGGGACAGTGCAGTACAAATAATCCTATTGCTCTCAATTAAATTTATCATGGATAACTCTGATACTCTTTCTGGTAATATTCTATACAGGATGTTGTGTGATTAGAGACCAGTGAGAGGGTAGGGGAATGCTCAGAAGGGACACAGGACTCAAGGTAAGATTACTTAGGCCGCTTCTTATTATACAGAAGAGGAACACACAGTGCATAAGCACTATCCCAGCCACTAGAGAAGGGAAGACAAACAAATAGGATCAAAGAAATTTAAGAACCTCCTTAATTGGTGCACATTTATGGGTAACAGTAAAATGTCCTTCAGTCTCATTCGATCGGTTACCCCAGAATAACAGTACTCAGCATTCTGATAATGGTGGATCTTCTCATCTTCGGGCAGGTAATGAATCCATTATGGTTCTTCCCCCTCATACAGAGGTATAGGGAACAGAATGCAGTGTAGTGTATGACTTGCACTTATTATGGTTTACCTTGACGATTTGGTGTGCAAGCTTATGATGTTTTGGCCAAAATTTCTAACTAAAAAACCATATTTTATTATTATTAGCATTAGCATTATTATTAATACTGAAGCATCATTTCTTGTAATTATTACCATGTATGTTTTGTCATTTGGATGTAGCACTGGGCACCCCCTGTCGTTTGCTATATTCATGTGCCACAGCCCTGTGGCACTCTATGTGGCATTACATATAGTCAAGATTAGGTGGGTGTGGGCGTTTGAGCTTGCTGGGTTTGTGTGTTAATATATGTATATATGTATGGTGTAAATACCTATAAGAAAAAAGGAGACACTTGTTATACATCCTTTGATCAAATAATGCCAAGCCTGCTAACCACGTCAAGGTAAGTCTCTTTAGCAGGTCCCTACGCTAAATGCATACTAGTGTTATGTGAAATTAGCCCAGAAAGGGTTAAAATATCAAAGAACTCACTGGTAATACAGGGCCATCACAACGAACAGTTCTATAAAAGATGGATCTACAGTATAATAATGTAGTAATTCCAATAGCTGAGAGGAGTAAATGGATACATTGCTCTCCTGAGTATACTGTACATTGGGCAAGTTCTTCTGGTGGTGAAGAAAAGTTAATGGACCTATATTAAGTGAGGGCTTTCACTGTTGCAGATCTTTTACCATTATATATGTTGCTTTCTCCACTTCCGGATACATCAAGCGCCGTTAAAATTGAGGTAATATTGCACCCGGCAAAAAAATAAATAATACCTCGTCTTATTACTGCAATTTTATGATGGAAGTTATCATGACTCCGTTTATAATTTACTGGGTGTGATTTTTACCCATATTTGGTGACGTGACGATGCTGGTATTAACGCGACTGTTGATAGCCCATTTATTAGCACATCACAATGGTATTAATAATATTTCAATCATAGGCTTCTGTAATATCTATTATTCTAGAACCCCATGGAAAACAAGGGAACCAGAAGAGCCAGCGCGAGTGACGTCACCCAGGTCCAACATGTTTCACATGGAAAATATGTTCGATCGTTCTTGTGAAAAATGCAGCTCCACTAAAAGACTTCCCCAAATGTCTCAACAGGACTATTCAAACCAAACCCGAGGCACAAAATCTCAGAAGAGAATATAAAAGGATATTCAATAGGTGTATCGTGCTACCCAAAAATAATGCGTGCAACAAGCCAAATATAGAAACTCCTCAAGAATTCAAGTAACAGGGCGTATACTGCTGTGCCCCCGGCCTACTCAGGCCCAGTGCTCGCACCCCCCCTCCCTTACCTAGGAACCGTTGTCAAGTGACGTCATGTTGCATGACCCCGCGGCGTCATTTGATGCCACGTTGCCATGGCTACTCGTCGCCCGAAGCCCAGGTAAGTAAGTTACAGAGGAATTTCATTTAAATGCGTTGGGGAAGAGAGCGAGGCGTCTGTAACTGTTGCGCACCCCCCAAAAATCTCGCGACCCCCATTTTGCGCACCCTTGCTCTATATCATGTGAATGGATCCTGGGAAAAAAGAAGACAGCACTTCAGTGGTCCCGGCAAAATATTTTTTTGCACTTTAGTAGTGCAAAAGTAGAAGGATCAACGTTTCTGTCCAAGTGTGGACCTTTGTCAATGGTTTTGGGTAGGATGTGGGGGTTTTGGGTGGGGGTTTTGGGTGTCATGGGGCTTTGGATTTGTTTTTTTATGGTTAGGCATCAGCCCTTTATTGGTTTGTTTCTGGGTGATATCAGCCATGAAGATGAAGACAGCTTTTAACCCGGCTGGGGTAAGTTATCCAATTTGTGTTACAGGTCACCATTGATTGCCAAATATGGCTATTTATGTCTTTATTGGGAGGGCCTATGGTAGGTAGCCACAGTGAAAATCGATGTCTTCATCTTTTAAATGTATTTTTATTCTTGTTTGTTATGTAGTAGGGGTTTTCTAATACAGGTTTTTTTTTTTTTGCATTTGGAATGACCAAAAGGGCTATTGACCATTAGTCTAGAGGGGGAGGGCGGGAGAGGTGATGTGGGTAGTTGCCCTGAGGTTAGGGGTGGGGTTGATCTTTACGAGCCAAGGTTGCCAAGGTAGATAGTCAGTGTAGTTTAATGTTGATATTAACCCACTTTTAGTCAGCTAGAATATCTTGCCTATGTATATACATGCATACATATGTAACCCTGTTTCCCCCCCCCCCCCCAGTCTCTACGGGAGTGTGAGGGGTGCATGGGGGCTAGTTACATGCGGTGTGGTGCGTACCTGTGAGGAACAGGAGGGCCTGAGCTTCCCGCGATGTTGTAGGGGAGCCAGGACCGGGCTTCTGGGGTGATAGCCTCCATATTATCTTAGTGGTGCAGCGCCTCCATCTTCTATACTCCCAGGGTAATGGGACAGGACCGGTATAGAAGAACCCCTCATGTCCCAGGGTTATACTCTCCAAATCACACACAGTCTTTACGGGTACAGAACAGTCTCTTTATTCAGCCACAATACAATCGCCAATGCAAGGTACAACCTGCTCCACTCCCACGACCTCCTCCTGTCCTTCCCTCCAAGTCACTCGGCCGACAGGATGGTCTGAGCTAGGGCTGCAATACCCCGTGGCCCACCCCCGAGGTTAGCCTCGAGGTGGTTCTTGAATTCTCTCCTCATCACCCCTGGCAGCGGGGTGAGGGCATTGGTCCACCAGTCTATAATTCTATCAGCTCTACTTATAGACGCTGATCGGTTTAGTTCCTCTCGCTCTCAACCGGCACGCTGCGCCGGGGAGCCCGTAGCCTCCTGATACTCCTCGGACCGTTCCGCAGGATTTGTGGCTCACAGCCTAATACTCAGCAGCTCTAGACTCTTGGTATCACTGCTCACTCGAACTCTTCTTAAGCTACTCTCTCTATTGAAGAACCATCAATCAGAGAGGAACACGGCACACAGCAAGGACGAAGAACAACCAGCCACTCACCGGAGTGGGCTGCTAAATATAGAGCTAGCCCCTCCCCTCCTGGTGTCAGCAGCACCTCCCCTCTTGCTCACGCCTGCAGCAGAGTCCAGGCCTGCGTCTACCATTCAAGTTAGGGCTATGAAGGGGGAAAACCCATAATGAGTACTGGCGCCTGATCTTAACAGGACTTACCACAGTATAAGGAAGGTAGGTATAGCCTGAGCTGTTTACAGGGGGCTACACATATATAGGCAAGACGGGGCGACCGCCAGCCCGGAATAGGTGATAAAAAAAGTGTGTTATTTCTTTTGGTAATCACATTCCAATACAAATCTGAACACTATATATGGCATGATACCTAAAAATGCAATATTCTGCCTATTTAACGGTTCCAATTTTTTTAAACGGACCTGATAAAAAAAACTTTTTGGGGGGCTGACAATACTGCATTTTTGACTGACGTATCAGGGCATTCGTCTCCAAGTGTAGTTTATTAGGATTTAACTGCTGCAAATCCAATACTGTTTAGGACGTTGTACTCAGAGACGTGTAATCAATCTATGTTTTATTACTTTTACCTCTTAGGCTCTATGTAAAGGATTTAATTAAAAGTTACGTTTGAAATATTACCCATAATGTGCACCAATTAAAGAGGAACTTGAGGCTCACTTCGATCCTATGATATATATCTACATGGTAGCACTGCACCAACGCCAAGGCCTGGTGGCTGCGTGTCGTCCTTGTTGTGAATATTGGAAGTGTAACAATACACTAGTGCAGGGAGGCCAACTCCAGTCCTCAAGGGCCACCAACAGGTCAGGTTTTCCGAATATCCCTGCTTCAGCACAGGTGGCTCAGGCATTATGACTAAGCTACTGACTGTGCTGAAGCAGGGATATCCTGAACACATGACCTGTTGGTGGTCCTTGAGGACTGGAGTTGCCCACCCGTTGTAGTGCCTTTTAAATTGACCAGCATAATATATTGCCATGCAATGTCTGAATAAATGCTAAGGTAATCAAACAGTTAACTCACCCCCCCCCCCCTGCGAGCGACCTAACCAGCCACCTCGGGGCAATAACCCACATGATCCACCACCCTACCCGCAACCCCTGGAAAAAAATGAATGAACGAGGTGTGTATATAACACATTTTTATATATAGATAGATAGATATAATTGTGCAACGCTGTTTTTATTAACAATCATTTTTTTTACCTGCCACATTCTAACAAAAAACAAATGTCGCCCTCTCTTCCCAGGGATGGCGTCCCCTATTTGTTTGGCGACTGCTCATAACCCTCCTTGACGAGGTGGTGAGGGCAGCAGTGTAGTTGGACAGCTTGTTGCTGGTGATGTGTCTGTAGTTTTTTCCGCTGTCCCCATTGGAAGGATAGATGGTGTTTGAGGCCTCCAGATATCCATGACCTGATTGATCAGACCAGACACCTGGTCAGTGCAATTACTAATTTGCAAGGAGATATTGTGCAAATTGGTATCAATTGTATTCTGTGCTGTGTTCATCTGCTGAAGAAGTGTGTTGTGTTCTTGTTTCTTCTGGGTTTGAAGCAGCTGTCTTTGGATGTCAGGACCTTCTTTTGTGGTTTTAGGACAATTCCGTTACCTTGCCACCATATTAACATCAATGCAATATTTGTCGCCAGAAATAACACACATTTTTTTCCGATGGTAGAAATATTGATGAATACCTACTTATTTTGCGATATTAACGCGTATTTTGCTTGTTTACTGGTACGCGGCAATATGCACTTTTACCGGAGTTTGAAGTATCCGGCCCTAAGGCTCAGATCTACAAAAGGGTGCTAAGCTTTAGAACGCTATTCATATGGATGGGAATAAAGGCATACTAAAGCTTAGCACCGTATGTGGACATGGGCCTAACACAGCAACGATATGTTAGAGAAAGTCTATAGACAAGAAAGCACATTTTTGCACATAGAATGCATAAAGTTCTGTTCTGCTTATTTGTCAAAAAAGTAATTGAAATATTGATTTGAATCTTGAGAGACTGTAAAAATCATCTTTACACTAAACACTTTGGTCTGTAAATCCACAACTCTTTGGTAATGGTCCATTATCGTTTATGGGTTTTAAACTTAATAAGGCTTGCATCAAGAAAACTAGTTAAGCTTGCATCAAGAACAAAGTATATTAGACAAAAATAGGTAATTTGAGAAAAAAAAAACAATGAAATATGTGTTCTTGTGTTTAGATTTATTGGCATAAAAACAATTGTTAAAAAAAAAATTCTGGCATGTTCAAAAAATGCACAAAGATGATGTATCGGTACCTCCCCCTCCCCGTCCCCCTCCTTGTGTCTCCCCCCTCCCCCCCCCCTTTTAATTTCGGTTTTCTCTCTCTCCGACCCCTCCCCAAAAGTCTGTAAAATGTATGTGAACTGCTGTAAAAAATTTCAATAAAATACAAGTTTAAAAAAATGAAATACAAATTCTGGCAAAGTAAAAATGACGTTGATTTGGTCAGCATGTCAATCCAAAAATGAACACGTCCGAATCATTTCAGCAGGTACAGTAGCAAAGAAACAAAATGCGGCCTCTTCGTGTTCTCAGGCACAAGCCAGTGTTTAAACGGTTCATTTCTATATGATTCCTCAAGGTCACTTTCTCCTCAGATTTTACTTTTATGCTTTTTCTATCCTTTTAAGTAGAGTAGGGCAAGTCGCTGGTAACCTTGCAATAAAACTTTGCAGCAGTGCAATTCTCTAGGTTTATTAACAATGGCAGAAATGAAATTTTCATCCATCACAGACTTCTGTACTGCATAAAAATACTCTAACTTTTTGTGGGGCTACGGTTTTTATCCTGCCCACATTGATTAATGATCTTAATTCAAGGCCTGGCAAAAAAAAATTGTGTGAATGTGTGCTCTGAGCAAGCGAACGCAATGCTTCTTGTTCTTTCAGACAGTGTATTAACTTTTGTTGCTCCCAATAATTACAAAAATTGCCCTCCATCTGGGAAAAGGATGGTTCAAATCATGAACAAGCATACAGGTAGATTAATTGTCCGAATCATCTGTTGGAAATGTACTATGGAAAATATTCTAACAAACTTGAAGCTGGTCTATCATTTTTTTTTAATGTCTAATAACATATACAGTGTGATTAAACTCAACCAAGGTGGTCACCTGGGTTCTAAAAAACCCGATGATTGTAAGATGCAGATTGGCGGAAGCTGTCCATGTGTAACGCTCACGCTGCCCACAAACAAGACAAGACCCCGGCACTGAGATGGGACGGTATAACAGCACACACCCGCAGCAGTGGAGGCGTGCCTGGAAGGCGGATAGTTTAGCGTTGCCGGGTCTGGGTTGGAGAGTGTAGGAGATGCTGTATACTTGCCGAGTCCTTGGATTGGAGAAGACAGGATAGTAAGGGTCCGTAAGCCATGGTCTGGGATAGTAGAGAGAAGCTTAGTCCGAATTCGTATGCCATGTTCAAGGGTAGGAGAGATCGCCGTAGTCGAGGGTACGCCAAAGTCCAAAATCCAGAAGGGTCCACAAACAAGCCGAGTCGGTACACAAGAGGTTAACTGCAAACGAGACAGAGCACTGCACAACAGAAGTGAGCTTCACGAGGCTACATGGAATTATGCTGAGCAAAGCATGGGAGGAAGCAGGAAGTATTTGAAAGCAGGATAGACCAATGGGGACGGGGGGTGGAGCGGAGGCGCAGCCCCAGCGGAGCAGGGCTAGGCTGCACGCAACAAGGCAGGGAGGAGAGACTTGCCACGCAGCTGGGGTCGTCGCACATCATCGCGTGTGCGCGCCGCGTGGGAGGCGGACCAGGTTTCGTGCGGCAGCTATAAGAGCTGCGGGTGCGCGCGCTCTGTAATGAGAGCGGGGGAGTGCGCATGGGCAGCGACAGTGACCACGGCAGCAGCAGCAGGTAAGGAGGGAACACGCCGCAAAGGACATGGAGTTACACCATGGAGTGATCCAAGATTAAATGGAAATCTATGGTCAATTGAGATTGTTAAATCTCTCGATCTCATTTCAGAACCGAGAACGCATGACCCTCCCAGGGGGGTGGTAACCCTAATTATAATGCAAAAATAATGGGGAATTAATTAGAGCCATTTTGGTTCAAAGTTGACATGAACCCCAATATTTAATTTTCTGCCAGGTTGGGATGGGCAGTTAAGAAGGCTTTGATTTACCTCCCAGTGAATGGAAGTTTATGCTTAACTTTCTCACCATGTTGAGTATTTGTATTTTGCATCCCTCGGTTCCAAGTTTCTTTGCTGCAGCTTTACTCAGTGTACATTTGCATTTTACAGTGGGAATAGAAGGCGTTAGTGAGGATTTACACAATGTATTATTTGTTGTACTGGACATATACAAGTCTGTATGTCTGTGCGTGGTAGTTATATAGTATACAGGCATACCCCGCATTAACGTGCGCAATAGGTCCAGAGCATGTATGTAAAGCGAAAATGTACTTAAAGTGAAGCACTCCCTTTTTTCCACTTATCGATGCATGTACTGTACTGCAATCGTCATATACGTGCATAACTGATGTAAATAACGCATGTGTAACAGGCTCTATAGTCTCCCCGGTTGCGCACAGCTTCGGTACAGGTAGGGAGCCGGTATTGCTGTTCAGGACGTGCTGACAGGCGCATGCGCGAGCTGCCGTTTGCCTACTTATGTCCTTACTCGCAAGTGTACTTAAAGTGAGTGTCCTTAAAACGGGGTATGCCTGTATATACACTTATATAGTCTAGTTAGATGGCATCTTATTGCTTTTCCAATGCACGGGCTGAACATTTTCAGAAGTCTTAGCACTGCTTAGTGAATGGTGCCATACATCTCAATCTTTATTTCTTTTGACCTTCAAACGTAGGCAAATTAAAAATGTTTCTGAAAGTCAGTACGCATCCACTTCTTTTGGATACTGACGATTGGTTGCTAACTTTCCCACTGCCAAATAAGGATTAAATTAGTCAACAGAAATGTTTATCCTGCAACCACCTGTAGCATGAGTGTCTATAATGGATGCTCATTTGGTGTAATAAATGCATTTTCCAGATTGATGGGATGTGTGAACATATTTCCACCGAGAAATCAACTGCAGTGTTTAAACCAATAGGGGAACTACGCTGAATCATCATTCACAGCAACAGAAACGCATACGTTTGTGCATTTATAGCACTCACAGTTGTTGATGGGTTTATTTTATAAGTCTAGTTTACCACAGAGAACTGTTTCATTGGAAAGAATTGAATCAAACGGCATGTAAAGACGTTTTGAGCCCCAGAGATTTTAAAACTATTAATCATATGGAATTAAGATAGTTAATCAAGCCTCACCCACTGTCAAAAGGTTGTCCCTTAGGCTTCTATATCTCGAATAGCCTCAGAAAATGATAGTTTCGGCTTTCTACTTGACTACTTCTGCCAGCTAATTCATTTTCTCCTGAAGCAGCTCAAGGTCGGCCATTATTACTATGTCAGCTTTAAATGATGTTTTGTCTCCCTCATATAAGCTTTGGTTCTACCAATATGAATGATGCTGATAGTTGTGTTGTCAAGGAGATGCCATCAGCTTGTCCAGTAGGAGGTTAACTAAGGAGAAAGAACGAATGTTTTTTAGGCCTCAATTTATCTTCATTTCGAAAGTGAAATGTTTCAGTCGGCTAAGCTAGCAAATGAAAAATTAAGGCAATTCAAATAATTATATGTATACTTCAGACACTCTGTGCTGGATCAATACTGCTGTGCTTTGTGTTGTAGATGTACAACTACCTTACTATAGCCGTTATTTTCTTTATACTTCACCTAATTCTCTCCTTTATAGCAAAGTGACGGGATTAGGAGCAGGTTTGACTCGGGAGACTCCAGTTAGCAGACTCCCAGTAAAGGCCCGAGTTCAGATTACCACATTCTCTAGTGCTCCATATAGGGATGCTAACTATCTCAGGGGGGCTAATTACAGGATCCTTCTGCCAATACCAGAATATTTCAATGCTTTTACACATTTTTATTAAGTATATATAAAGTATGCCCTGCACAAAATCAGAAAAGGGCACCATGACAAGGGTGGCCAGTGCCTTTCATTTATTTATGTATTTATAACATGTGTTACCACTCATTTTAAAGTATGTCCTGGGCATAGTGTTATGATGACATGGTTGCAAATACATAGTTACATTAATTGAACAGGGTTATACGTTATTTATAAAGACATTGCATGCACAGTTAAAGATAATATATGTTATAGGCGTATGTAACCATTACAGACCAGAGTAAAATGTGAGACAGCTTTAGTTTTGATAGAATTTAGACTGGTGGTGGATGTGAGAGTCTCCGGTAGGTTGTTCCAGTTTTGGGGTGCACGGTAAGAGGAGGAGCGGCCGGATACTTTGTTGAGCCTTGGGACCATGTACAGTCTTTTGGAGTCAGATCTCAGGTGATAAGTGCTGCGTGTGGTAGGGGTGAGGAGCTTGTTCAGGTAGCTGGGTAGCTTGCCCAGAAAGTATCTGAAGGCAAGACAGGAAAAATTAACTTTAGGCTTGTGTTGAGCATGAAGGTGTTAATGCAGGAGTTCTTAGCTCCAGTCATCAAGACAGCCCCCCCCCCCACCCCCCACCCCCCACCGCACACCACCACGTACCTCGTGGCAAGAAGGACAAGAAGTCCACACCATTCCTCCCTCTTCTTCAAGAGAATTAAAAGTAAAACAAGAAGTAAATACAATGTAATAATAATAATACAAATAATATATTGGTAAGTATGGGGGAGTACAGGAGGAGCGAGAGGCAGTGGTCACAATTTGCTGGTGAGAGGTTGGTAATATTGAGCTAATGGTTGATGGTTCCAGGGCCTGGTTGTGGTTTTAGGGAGACCGTGCTGGGGTTTGGTGAAAGTGGAATCCTCATTCATTGTGTCTTCCAGAGACGTTGGCACTCGGAGACATGTGTGTTCCTCAGTGAGGCCATCCATAGTGCGCGCGAGTGTGCAGAGCGACCGCGTGTGCGAATTTTGAAAATACAATTCATATTGGTTTTTTTACGCGTTACGTGAGCGGTTCAGCCAATGAGGGCAAGCCAGTCGCGTGACGTCTCCGCCACACCTCCCGATCGCCTCACAATAGCCTAGTGCATGTTTTGCGCACGACATCACACGGTCGCGCACGCATGCACTATAATCGCGGCCTTACTCAGCATCTCAAATGAATACTTCATACATATTAACAAACCTTACTTAAGTATGCATAAGTACAGACTGAGAACAAAATGGTTTGCTGTGCAGCAATTATTAGGGATTGTGTACTTCACCAAATGCTCACGCTGCTAGATTTCGTGACGCCCTTCAATAAGCTGTTGTCCCCCTTAAAGTGCTTATGAACTCCTGAACAACTACAGACTGTTAAAGCACTACAGGTGGAGTGAAGATGGTCACTGCTATCAATGTGCTTCTGTTTGACAAATTTGTCATTAGCAGCTGTTTGTATAACCCCTTCACTACCAATGGGAAGTGGGACTGGAAACAAATGTGTTTCTGGTAGCAATAGTGTTCACGCTGGAATCGCATCTACCAAGCCACTAGAGCTAAGTGACAAGTTGTTCTATATATCAATATCATTTGCCATAATCTAGCAAGCATTTCAGGAAATATTTAGTCTGTGGAGTAGCAAGGGAACAGATGTCGCTGCTGCTTCCTCCGTGTGACTACTAGCAGAGCAGAGCATTGCCAACCGTCTGTGGCACTTAGATACACATTTGCATTGGCATTATGTCTGAACTGTGCTATGTGCCAGTGCTGGGCTAATCGTAGTGCTAATGGCAAAAAAATAAAAGTATATTTTTAAAAAGTGCATATAACCGAGGCTGATAATAACCAAGTGATGCCTGCTATTGGCTATGGACATTCAACACACATAGCAGCTTAACGAAGAGTAAGCTAAAAGAGATCTGGTTTAACTCTCAGGGGAAAAATTGCTGTATTATTTGCTGTATTATTACTGAGCCACCTGTGCTGAAGCAGGGATATCCTTAAAACCGGACCTTTTGGTGGCCTTTAAGGACTGGAGTTGGCTACCCCTGCACTAGTATATGAGATTACAGATACATCTCTACTACTTACTCCAGATGCCCTTGACTTCACTGACTGCACTTTTAATAATGCACTCGTGCTCCTACTGTGTGTAGGCCTCCCAACCTACTGTGCCACTTAGATGGTCAGTTGTTTGGGGCAGGGTCTCCTTTTGCTTTATGTTGTAATTTATCACTTGCACTTTTTCCTATTCATTGTCATTTATTACCTTGCATTGTAATTTTGTAAAGAGCTGCGAACACTGTTGGTGCTGAATAAATACAATTAATTATACATGCATACATTCATACATACATGCATACATGCATACATACATACATACATGCATACATACATGTATACATGCATACATACATTTAAAACAGCTGCAGAGAATGCTGTTTTAGTATTTCTTATAGCATAATCACCACTGAATAACATTAGACCACGAGTCTGGGAGGTAATCTCCTTGTCTTCGCCTCTCTCCCTTGGTTTAGTATGATGTCAGTGGGTAGTATTTTTTGCAGTGCTTTGATATGTTGAGCAATTTAGAACTAAAATGCTTGGTATTTTTGTTGCCAAAGAGATAATAAACACCCTGGGGCCATTCAAACTACAGTGAGATATCTGGTTGCCGTCACATATTTTCTTCCACAAGGGAACTCGCCGAGCTAAGTACCTGGTGTGTGAATAAGTCATCAGAACAGGACTCCGCAAAATCAGTATGGGAAACTAGCAGTCACTCCTTCACAGTCCCTAAGCCTGCTCGTAAAAGGCAAAAGATTCAAATCATAGCTAAAACGTCGCTTAACTTTTCTTTTAAGACTCAATATGCTACTACATGCAGCAATGCCCCCTGACACGTCCCATCTCTCTCCTGTATTGCATGGAATCATGCCCAGGAATAAATACAGGAGGTTAATAGCCTGGTTTCTTATGTCAAGGGTTCTCAACTCCAGACCTCAAGACCCACCCAACAGGTCAGGTTTTCAGGATATCCTGGCTTTGGCACAGGTGGTGCAGTCTTTGATTGAGCCACCTTTGCTGAAGCTGGGATATCCTAAAAACCTGACCTGTGGGGGGTGTGAAGAAAAAAAAAAAAGCTGTGTGTGCTGTGCACGCGCATAGTAAGTGAAACTTCTTTGACTTTTGTCACAGAAATTGTATTTGTGTTGGTGTTGGTGATGTTTTAATTAAAAATCAAAATACAATCTCAATGACAAAACGCAAATAAATTTGACTTAGAATGCGCGTGCTCGGCACACATCCCCTGTATTAGCTATTTGCACTAAGTGTGAATTCCGCGTGTGACTGATAGTGTGCGTGTGACTGAGAGTGTGCGTGTGACTGAGAGTGTGCGTGTGACTGAGAGTGTGCGTGTGACTGAGAGTGTGCGTGTGACAGAGTGTGCGTGTGACAGAGTGTGCGTGTGACAGAGTGTGCGTGTGACTGAGAGTGTGCGTGTGACTGAGAGTGTGCGTGTGACTGAGAGTGTGCGTGTGACTGAGAGTGTGCGTGTGACTGAGAGTGTGCGTGTGACTGAGAGTGTGCGTGTGACTGAGTGTGCGTGTGACTGAGCGTGTGCGTGTGACTGAGCGTGTGCGTGTGACTGAGCGTGTGCGTTTGACTGTGCGTGTGCGTCTGACTGTGAGTGTGACTGAGTGTGCGTCTGACTGTGAGTGTGACTGAGTGTGCGTGTGACTGAGTGTGACTGAGTGTACGTGTGACTGTGCGTGTGAGTGTGTGTGGGGGTCTGGGGGGGTCAGTGTGTGGGGGTCTGGGGGGTCAGTCAGTGTGTGTGGGGCTCTGGGGGGGTCAGTGTGTGTGGGGGTCTGGGGGGGTCAGGCAATGTGAATTCCGCGTGTGACAGTGTGCGTGTGACTGAGAGTGTGTGTGTGACAGAGTGTGCGTGTGACTGAGAGTGTGCGTGAGAGTGTGCGTGTGACTGATAGTGTGCGTGAGACTGATAGTGTGCGTGTGACTGAGAGTGTGCGTGTGACTGAGAGTGTGCGTGTGACTGAGAGTGTGCGTGTGACTGAGAGTGTGCGTGTGACTGAGTGTGCGTGTGACTGAGAGTGTGCGTGTGACTGAGAGTGTGCGTGTGACAGAGTGCGTGTGACAGAGTGTGCGTGTGACTGAGAGTGTGCGTGTGACTGAGAGTGTGCGTGTGACTGAGAGTGTGCGTGTGACTGAGAGTGTGCGTGTGACTGAGTGTGCGTGTGACTGAGCGTGTGCGTTTGACTGTGCGTGTGCGTCTGACTGTGAGTGTGACTGAGTGTGCGTCTGACTGTGAGTGTGACTGAGTGTGCGTGTGACTGAGTGTGACTGAGTGTACGTGTGACTGTGCGTGTGAGTGTGTGTGGGGGTCTGGGGGGGTCAGTGTGTGGGGGTCTGGGGGGTCAGTCAGTGTGTGTGGGGCTCTGGGGGGGTCAGTGTGTGTGGGGGTCTGGGGGGGTCAGGCAATGTGAATTCCGCGTGTGACAGTGTGCGTGTGACTGAGAGTGTGTGTGTGACAGAGTGTGCGTGTGACTGAGAGTGTGCGTGAGAGTGTGCGTGTGACTGATAGTGTGCGTGAGACTGATAGTGTGCGTGTGACTGATAGTGTGCGTGTGACTGATAGTGTGCGTGTGACTGAGAGTGTGCGTGTGACTGAGAGTGTGCGTGTGACTGAGAGTGTGCGTGTGACTGAGAGTGTGCGTGTGACTGAGTGTGCGTGTGACTGAGTGTGCGTGTGACTGAGAGTGTGCGTGTGACTGAGAGTGTGCGTGTGACTGAGAGTGTGCGTGTGACAGAGTGTGCGTGTGACAGAGTGTGCGTGTGACTGAGTGTGCGTGTGACTGAGTGTGCGTGTGACTGAGTGTGCGTCTGACTGCGTGTGCGACTGAGTGTGCGTCTGACTGTGAGTGTGACTGAGTGTGCGTGTGACTGAGTGTGCGTGTGACTGAGTGTGCGTGTGAGTGTGACTGAGTGTGTGACTGTGAGTGTGTGTGGGGGTCTGGGGGGGTCAGTGTGTGAGGGTCTGGGGGGGTCAGTCAGTGTGTGTGGGGCTCTGGGGGGTCAGTGTGTGGGGGGGTCTGGGGGGGTCAGGCAGTGTGTGTGGGGGTCTGGGGGGGTCAGGCAGTGTGTGTGGGGGTCTGGGGGGGTCAGGCAGTGTGTGTGGGGGTCTGGGGGGGTCAGGCAGTGTGTGTGGGGGTCTGGGGGGGTCAGGCAGTGTGTGTGGGGGTCTGTCAGTGTGTGTGGGGGTCTGGGGGGTTCAGTCAGTGTGTGTGGGGGTCTGGGGGGTTCAGTCAGTGTGTGTGGGGGTCTGGGGTGGTCAGTCAGTGTGTGTGGGGGTCTGGGGGGGTCAGTCAGTGTGTGTGGGGGTCTGGGGGGGTCAGTCAGTGTGTGTGGGGGTCTGGGGGGGTCAGTCAGTGTGTGTGGGTCTCTGGGGGGTCAGTCAGTGTGTGTGGGGGTCTGGGGTGGTCAGTCAGTGTGTTTGGGGGTCTGGGGGGGTCAGTCAGTGTGTGTGGGGGTCTGGGGGGGGTCAGTCAGTGTGTGTGGGGGTCTGGGGGGGGTCAGTCAGTGTGTGTGGGTCTCTGGGGGGTCAGTCAGTGTGTGTGGGGGTCTGGGGTGGTCAGTCAGTATGTGTGGGGGTCTGGGGGGGTCAGTCAGTGTGTGTGGGGGTCTGGGGGGGTCAGTCAGTGTGTGTGGGGGTCTGGGGGGGTCAGTCAGTGTGTGGGGGGGTCCGGGGGGGGGGTCAGTCAGTGTGTGGGGGTCTGGGGGGGTCAGTCAGTGTGTGTGGGGGTCTGGGGGGGGGTCAGTCAGTGTGTGTGGGGGTCTGGGGGGGTCTGTCAGTGTATGGGGGGTCCGGGGGGTGTCAGTCAGTGTGTGGGGGGGTCCGTCAGTGTGTGGGGGGTCCGGGGGGGTCCATCAGTGAGTGGGGGGTCCGGGGGGGGGGGGTCCGCGCGGGTTGCGCCCGGGTTTTTGTACCACCGCTTCCTGGGGGGCCCGCAAACGCCCGCGTCACTGGAGGGCTGAATGGCGCCGCTGCCAGCCACCAGCCGCTTCTGCGCATGCGCGGCATGGCAGCGGTAGTGGAAGTTAGGCGGGCCCATGTGTGGGCTGGGAGGGAGGTCCCATTCGGGTAAGGAAAGGGTGGGTGGGGGGCTGTCCCGGTCGGGCGGTCTCTGCTGTCCCGGTCGGGCGGTCTCTGCTGTCCCGGGCAGCAGACGGGGACACATGTCAACAGCCGTGGCAGCGGGCGGGGAACGGCGCCGCTGCCAACCGCTTCTGCGCATGCGTGGCTTTCCTCCAGTCCCCACGATTACTGAGCATGCGCGGCTTGGCAGCGGATGTGCGGGGGGAATGGCGGCCGTTAGGAGCGGCGCCGGCGGCTATCGCCGCCGCCGCCGCATGTCATCAGCCATGTGGGGGGAGCGGGGGCCATTAGGAGCGGCGCCGGCGGCTATCGCCGCCGCCGCCGCATCTGATTTGTGGAGCGGGTGTGATGTCAGTGTTGGGGTCGGGCTGAGCCAGAACACAGCCCGGCCTCAACTGCCAGCACTGACGTCACATCCGTTTCATTTCTGTCTCCACAATTCATTTTTGCCCCAGTTCGAATGAGGTGCCACTAAGGAAGTTTCACTTCAAAAAGTGTCTAATAAAAAAAATATCCGTTTCCCCCCCCTTCCGGCACTCTTCAGCCTGCAGGACCCGGACCCCCCACATGCATCCTCAGCCCCTCCAGGCACTACCAGAATCCTTCGCCGCTCCGCCTCCAGTGAGACCTGGGGGCCGGGCTTTAACGCGCCCTCCCTGAGTCCCCAGCCATGCTCAACAGCTTCCCCCACCGTCCCCAGGCCCCTACCGACAACACCTCTGCTCCCCCAGCCAGCCCTACCACCCAGCATCCTTCCCTACCCCTCAGTCCCAGCTAGGATCCTCCCCCCATCCAACCTGCATCCTCCAGGCTCTGAAGTCTTGAATATATGTATTAGGGGTGTGTGGGGGTCTTTATATATGTATTAGGGGTGTGTGGGGGTCTTTTTATATGTATTAGGGGTGTGTGGGGGTCTTTTTATATGTATTGGGGGAGTGGGGGTCTTGTTATATGCATTGGGGGTCTTTTTATATGTATTGGGGGAATGGGGGTCTTGTAATATATATTGGGGGAGTGGGGGTCTTGTTATGTGTATTGGGGGCTTGGGGGAAGTTTTCTATGTATTGGGGGCTTGGGGGAATTTTTCTATGTAGTGGGGGGCTTCTGAGAATTTTTCTATGTATTGGGGGGCTTGGGTGAATGTTTCTGTGTATTGGGGTGCTTGGGCGAAATGTTATATGTATTGGGGGGTTTGGGGGAATTTTTCTATGTATTGGGGGGCTTGGGCGTATTTTTATATGGGTTGGGGTATTTTTTTTAATTTGTATTGGGGAGGGTTGCTTTGTGTGTGTGTGTGTGTGTGTGTGTGTGTGTGTGTGTGTGTGTGTGTGTGTGTGTGTGTGTGTGTGTGTGTGTGTGTGTGTGTGTGTTATATGTATTTTTTTTTATATATGTATTGGGCAGGTTTTTTTTGTATGCATTGGGGGGGTGGGTGAGGTTGTATATATTTGGGGGTTAGGATTTTTTTTGTATGTACATCTCATCCCCGTTATAGCGCGATCCACTACAACACGGATCCGCTTATAACGCGTTCTGAGCGTGGCTCCCGATCTCCATTTCGCTGCGCGAGGAAATGTGGACCCCGAGGACTGCATTATAACAGGGTTCAGCTGTTTTTGGGGGTAGAAAGTTTTTTGCATTGGGTGGTGGGAAGTTGTTTGGAATATATCTTTTGGGGGAAATTGTGTGAGGGGGGAGAGAATGAGTGAACGTGGGGTAATTGACAGAGGGAGAGGAGAGAGGGGGTGAGTGAGGAAAAGAGGGAGTAAGAGTGAGACGCAGGGGAGATAAATACATGCGAGGCGGGAGAGTGAGAGGGGTGAGACGGAAGGGAGATAAATACATGGGAAGAGGGGGGGGAGAGAGGGGGCTCATGAGGTGTGAAATGGGGGGGGGGGGGCTGCTTAAAATATTTGTCCTGGGCCCCCGATTTCTGTTGGCGGCCCTGCTGCCAATCGATCACTTCTCCCTGCTTTCCAGGGTTCACTAAATAGCTGCATTTCAGTTTCAAACAATCCTTCAGTTAGTGTGACTCAGCAGCTACAATGTATCCTTATTTTACTAAGGTAACATTATCTATTGTTACAGTTTGCAGCTCAAACAGATGGGAATATTGGCAACAAATTATTCCAAACAGGAAAGTGTTGCAAAGCTCTTGCACTGCCTAGGAGGTGTGCTAAAGCCTGCTATACAAATCAAAGGAGGCTCAGTATATTAAAACGAATTAAAATGGAATTTAGAGTTGAATAATAAACATAAAAAATAAAAATGTAATGAATATTTTCTAATACCACAGAACGAATTAAAAAAAAAAAAGCCACATGTAAGCTATTGCATGGATTGCTCGTTTAAAGTTTCCTGTTTTCACAGTGGGATTTATTCAAGGTTTCACATAATTTTTAGATCAGATTTTGCACCAGAAGCTTTTAATTTAAATGAGAATATGGTGGTTGACACCCAACACAATAATTAAGGGCTATCACTACTGGGCATGTGTTTGTTTTGGCTTGTTAAGACAGAAATTTGGACTGATGTCCCCCACCCGATATTTGGGCGTCTACAAAGCAATGCAAACGTCATTGCTTCATTTAAATTGGGATGATGATAAACAAAGTGTTCTATAATCAGGGCAAAATTGATAAAAACTATTATTAGAAAAAAAAGTGGACGTGTTCCTTTACCTGGAACATTAATCACCGTTATTGTCATACAGTAAATTATTGACATTTCAGAAAAAAATGATTTCCAATGGTAAAAGCCTTTTGGGAATGGAACAAATTATGTTGCTGAATGTTAGATGGCAGTGATTTTATAACATGTACTCAAGACTTGTTCTGTTACTAACCTAGACTTGGCTTTTCAAGGACTGTGTGTTGAGTATAATTAAACCACTTGAATTGAGCTAACAAAGAGACTAATTTAGATGAATGATACTGCTTTTGCACAGGGAATTTTGAAATCCACCATTGACTTGGTCCTATATCTAAATTACAGTAATTCAAGTCATACATAAACTGATAAGGCGCTTGATGACCTTTTGTTCTGACATATTACTAAGTCTGCTCAGCCCAGAAAAGTAAAACCAATAAAGAGAAACAACCCTCGCACAGCTGTAGAATATATGTATAAATAGGGGGTTTAAGGTGGATACAGAATAACCACATCCAAGAAAATAAGCTCTACATTTTGCACAAAAAAAGAAAACCAAGGTAAGTAATGTGTGAATTAAAAAGTTACTTTTAATTTAAGTCTTTTTTAAAATAAGGCACATAACAAAATCTATTCAAACATGTATACAAAATGTTTAAAAATTGTTAGTCCACCCCTGGGTAGTCACTAAGAGTCAAACATATTGTAAAAAGTTTATAGTAACAAATAACTAGAGGGGGTCCAAGTAGAGCCACCCTAAATAAGTGTGTCCCGGGAAAATTCCCAAGATTAAATAATATTTGGAGCAGCCCCAATGTAGGATAGCTATCGTGATAAAGCCTATAAAAGTAAAAATAGAGAGAATTTAAAGAGGGTTAAAGTGGGAGGTTACGGAAAGATCCCTTAATAATAATCAACAGCAGATAGAAGTGTGTGTTAGTACTGTATAAGGACTGCCCAGAGGCCTAAATCAACATATCAGCAAATATTATAGCAGCAGCACTCAAGCTCCAAGGAAGACCCAGACAGAGGTCAAAAGGTTGGTATTGTCATGTGACTAATAAATGCATTTTGCGTTATTCTTTACCTTTGGGTGCTGCTGCTTCATTGTTTATCTACACAGCCCATACAAGTAGATTGTTGCATGTCATAAGACTTTTGTTGTATCATATTCATTAAAACGTGTTACTCATCGTTTAAAGGTAAAAAAAACATTTATGATAAATATTATAAATATTAATATTACAGATATATACGTCAGGAGTCATGTAAGATTTTCTTTAACTTCTTCCAGGTGCCATTGAATCTATACAGACAATCTCTATGGCAATGTACCGTAAACTAGGGTGACTGTTTCCACCGGTGTCATGGCTGGATGAATGTGGTCCTGGCTGGGTGAATGTGGTCCTGGCTGGGTGAATGTGGTCCTGGCTGGGTGAATGGGGTCCTGGCTGGGTGAATGGGGTCCTGGTTGGATGAATGGGGTCCTGGTTGGATGAATGGGGTCCTGGTTGGATGAATGGGGTCCTGGTTGGATGAATGGGGTCCTGGTTGGATGAATGGGGTCATGGCAAACATGAGACTTGTCTCCTCTTCAGACCATTGGTGGGCAATGTGACATACTTCAAAGCCCTTCAGTCCATGAAAGGGCCACACATTCTCCTTCGCATTCAATGAGGCAGTAGAACGCAGGGGGAGGCGGGAGGGGGGGGGGGGGGGCGACCGTGGGGGATGTGAGAGGGTATAGAGAGTGACATGGGGGGTGGAACAAAGACATGGGAAGGGAGGGGAGACAGTGACAATGGGGGCACGATAACATGGGGGAGTGGGTGACATGGAGGGAGAAGAATACCTTGCTAATGCATTTAGATTGTATCTCAAGACTCCTTCCGTTGTATAGATACTGTAAAGCAGGGGTGGCCTACTCCAGTCCTCATGGGTAGTGATGTACCGAGTACCCTGAAATTACCCAGTAGCAAGCGCTTTTTCAGCTACCCGGACATTACCTGGACCCAGTAACTGAGTAATGTCAGAGTAGCTGAAAATACATTATCACTTACCTGCAGCCAGCGACGGAAGGTGAGTGAGACCGGTGAGGAAGACCACGGCAACATCCGGGAACAGCAGCAGAGGTCCTGTGGCGGTGGCAGCAGCAGAGGTCTGTGTTCAGCTGGTGCGGGAGCAGCAGGAATCCATTACACAGCAAATACCAGTGTGAGCCAGGGAACCATGTGACCGGAGCAGGAGCATTCCTATTGGACAACCGGCTGTCTATCTACAATGAATAGAATAAATATTGAAGTAATATTAAATACTAGAATAGATTTATTGATGATGTTTTACTGATATGGAGAGGAGGCAGAGGAATATCTTGAGTATTTTAGACTATATATTAAATAGAAAAAGCCGTGTTAGTCCAGTTGCAGGCTTCGTCCCTGGTGGCCGTGGCTGTGCACGCGATGGTGTGCACGACGCATACAAGGTACGGCCCTCTATGGGGCCGGCCCCATTAGCTGCTTGCGCGCGCCTGCACAATGCGCGATGTGCGACCGCCTTTGCCAAAAGACAAGCATTTTGTCTTTTGGCGCAGCGGCCAAACAATGCCCCCCCCCCCCCCATGCCCCCCAGTCACAGTGATCTGAAGTCCATCAGATCGCTCGGCTGGAGGGGGAGAGTGGCAGGTGGCGTTCCGCCCCGTGCGACTGAGGCTGTAGCCCAACGATAGATATTATAAGACACGCCTCTGAGAGTTCTCTTCCACAGGTCAGCAATTCTGATTTACACAGATTCCATGAGTTTAACACAGATGTAAAAAAACAAGGTACATTAGTAATCTAAGACCGAAGATGTGGAGAATCCATTGTAAACGCTTCCAGGTTTGTGTACTGAGTTTTTATTTATCACTGATTTGCTGCCGTAAAACTGGGGCATATAAACTGCACCACATGTACTGGGGACAAAAACATTTCCATTGAAACCAATGAGATTTTCTGATGTGATACATTCGCTTCATACCCCCAGTATGTCAGCCTGGAGAGTGACTAATGAAAGGACTTCCATTGAGTTTGAGTATTGTGGCCTCCTTCACTCCTCCAAAGGCATAATCCATAACAATTGACAGGCTGACATAGACGGGGAAATGTTGGAGCAAAGCATCTTGGGATTTATATATCAAAGACTCCCGGCTGCAATACTGGAGCTCAACAGTTGAACCAGATTTATCAAAGAATAAGGCCCAATAGGATACAATGGGATTTTTTTTGCTCTGATTAATGTAGTCCAGTTCTTTGGATCCAATTTTACCCCAGTTTTGCCGCCGGGAGACTGATGCTTATCTCACCCTTGACTCTGAGACATATAATGAAAGTGCTCCAAAACGGCCTTCATATATCTCCCTTGACATATCAATGTGAAATTCGTCTAATTGGAAAAATAACAACATTGCAGACTTTCTCTGGATATGATTTTCTAATCTGCCTGCGGTTTGCTTTGGATCCTTTTGTTTACAGCAAAGAGGCATAGCTATAAAGATTGTCCAAGCAACTTTAGTGATCATTCAGATCCCCAGCTGAAACGTGCTTCGGTGAAGTGTTACAGTTCCACTTAGAGACACATATAGATACGTTTGCCAAGCATTGCACAGCATATTGGTTCTATCCCTACATAATTACAATTGAGCACATTTCTCTGTATAGCGGGTTTTTAAATAGGAACAGTTCAAGCAGAAAGGGTTTATTAAGATGATATTGGACTAAAAAATATATTGTATGTAGAGCAGGGGTAGACAACTCCAGTCCTCAAGGGCCACGAATAGGTCAGGATTTAAGGATATCCCTGCTTCAGCACATGTGGCCCAATCAGTGGCTGAGCCACCTGTGCAGAAACAGGGATATCCTTAAAACCTGACCAGTTGGTGGCCCTTGAGAACTGGAGTTGGCCTCCCCTGATGTATAGCATTGGGAATTGCTCTTTTTACACATGATAAAAGACATGCTACAGAGGAAAGAGTTGTAATGATTGTTGAAATAAATTGACACATGACATATTCAACATTACACAAAAATCTATAAGCAATTACAGTATAGCGCGCGGTACGCAGCACATAGGAATGTTACAGAAAGTCCCTGCACCGTAAAGCTTACAATCTATGTTTTTGGTGCCAGAGGCACAGGGAGATAAAGTGACTTGCCCGAGGTCACAAGGAGCCTGCACCGGGAACTGAACCAAGGTCAGGCTCAGGGTCGGTGCCTTTACTCACATGAGCTGCTCCTCCTCCCTTCTAATAACAATTCCATTAAAGCTGGTGCAATAGCAAGCACTTAGTGCACTGTATGTGGGGCTATTTACATACAATGGAGTTACATGTATGACTATGAGAATAGATGTGACATTAGCGCTATCTCAGTGGTGGAGGGCACAAAAAAAAGTTTGAAACTGTATGAAGTGCTTATTATAGGGGTGCTAAACTCCAGTCCTCAAGACCCCCCAAAAGGTCAGGTTTTAAGGATATCCCAGCTTCAGCACAGGTGACTCAATCTAGAACGTTTGTCCAAAAAGTCCCTGGCTTTCCGCTGCCCCCACAACTCACCAACAGGCATGTCATCGCTTGAAATGTGTCCGCGTGCACTCTGACCCCGACGCCATGTTCAAATGCCCCATATCATGCAGCCGCCACTCAGAGTCCCACGCACCCATCACTCCTTGGAGCGGCTGGCACACGGGACATTCATATGAGCGGTGACTGCGTGACATGGAACAATTAAAGATGTCATTGGGGACTGTGACCAAATTTCACGCGTGAGTTGTGGTGGCGGTGGAGCGCCAGTGGCAGTTTGGTCAAATGTCACTGTAAGAGACGTGTGCAGGGGTACGCAATGGAGACTGTTTAAAGTGAAACTAAAATTAGGCTTTGTTGCGCCTGTCCCTTTAACACAGCAAAAACATTCAAAATAAGCCAAAGAAAAACCTACTCCGCTTTGGAGGATATCTACACATGTAGTCCAGCCCTCTCTAACTGGGTGGTTAGCTAAGCTAATTACCAGCTCAAATATATATAGATATATACAGATATATAACAGTCCCATAAGAAAGTCTTATCTGTTTCTTGTAGCTGTAGGGGAAGGTCTTTCTGCTCTCCTGGTTCCGCACCCTTGTGTGCTATAGCAATACCAGGATCCAGGTTTAGAAATCTTGTCCCCATTGTCTTGCTATCAGACTGCAGTCTCTTTGCAGCTCAAGACATCTGTGTGTTCCCCAGGTCAGCCCAGTTGTAGACTAGGGAACTCTCTGGTCTGTCCTTCCTGGGTCAGCTCCAATTGTGCGGGTTCCCTCTGGCAGGTTCCAGGGACCGGTGTTGCCTGGAACAGTCTCTCTGCCCCTGGGATCTCTCTGGCAGCACAGATTCTCCCTCTGTGCTAGAGATCTCTGTAGTGAGTCTCTGTGGGTTTTTATATCCCTCACAAGTCACTGTCCATCGAAAAGGTCACGAATAAGATGCCTGCGACCAGTCGACTCAAGTAGTGAAGTTAAAGCTGCCACTTCTAATCTCTACCACTTCCCCTTGTTTGTCCTATTATCCTACAAGTCCAGTGTACCCTTCCTTCAATAGCAACAATCATTTATTTGAGATTTGTCATAATTATATACACACACACACACACACACACACACACACACACACACACACACACACACACACACACACACACACGTTATTTATATTACAGTTAGCTTGAAATGCAGGTCCCTCTAGCTGCACAAACAGGACTAATAGACATGCCCTATAATCCTGAAGAGGAAGCTTGCAGGGAGCGAAGAAGTAATACTGCAATATGCCAAACTGCAGACACTTCCAAAAGATTGTGCAATGTGCAGAATATGTGAAAGTAAGATTATTAGAATGAGATATATTGCAAAGGATTTCCATTAACTAGATACTTACTGTGCCTAGAGGATAGCATTTGCCTGGAACCAAGGCAATGCAAATGTTGAATATAAGTTGTGGGATTTAGTTCTATACAGAAGCTTGTGCACATTATGCATTAAATTGGAACAGCCATTAATGGAACAGAAAAGTAGGCTAAATGTATAACTGCAAAAGCATTTCATAAATGTTAACTCCAGTATACACTGAGCACTTCACATGCATTTTATGGACAAAGTAGAATTCAAATTGAAATATTTACTATTTATCAATAAAAAACATATAGGGTGTACATCCACATCTCTATTTAACATGTTGTAGTCAAATGCCCCAAAACAGCCCCCTTCCCACAATTAAAATGGTTTTTTTTAATGTAGTAAATTGAAGACAGCCAAACTAAAATATACAGACTCCCCCAACACCCCCCCCCCCTTTACAAAGATGTATAGGAAGTTATCATAGCTGCAAAACTGGCTGACAACCATTTATTTCAATGGGATAAATATAGTGCTGTTTTTGCATGGGAGGTGCAGATAGATATAGTGCTGTTTTTGCATTGGAGGTGCAGATAGATATAGTGCAGTTTTTGCATGGGAGGTGCAGATACATATAGTGCTGTTTTTGCATGGGAGGTGCAGATAGATATAGTGCAGTTTTTGCATTGGAGGTGCAGATAGATATAGTGCTGTTTTTGGATGGAAGGTGCAGATAGATATAGTGCAGTTTTTGCATGGAAGGTGCAAATAGATATAGTGCTGTTTTTGCATGGGAGGTGCAGATAGATATAGTGCTGTTTTTGCATTGGAGGTGCAGATAGATATAGTGCAGTTTTTGCATGGGAGGTGCAGATACATATAGTGCTGTTTTTGCATGGGAGGTGCAGATAGATATAGTGCAGTTTTTGCATTGGAGGTGCAGATAGATATAGTGCTGTTTTTGGATGGAAGGTGCAGATAGATATAGTGCAGTTTTTGCATTGGAGGTGCAGATAGATATAGTGCTGTTTTTGGATGGAAGGTGCAGATAGATATAGTGCAGTTTTTGCATGGAAGGTGCAAATAGATATAGTGCTGTTTTTGCATGGGAGGTGCAGATAGATATAGTGCTGTTTTTGCATTGAAGGTGCAGATAGATGTAACGGGTATTCCCTCTACCCCAATCACAGATATAGTGTGAGTGTGTGGGAACCTATGTGTTACCAGGTGTGGTGCAGTATACCTGTCAGGCTCACAGGAGGTCTGAGCCTCCGCTAGTGAGAGCCTGGGGTGAATCCTCTGGAACGTTCTCGTCGGTCAGCGCCTCCACCTATGTAGGATTCTATAGGAATGTAGAATGGGCCTAGCATAGGAACCCACCCAGAAACCACATACACCAGGGTTATGGCTAAAAGGTTTACTGAACGAGCAAAATAACAAATAACATCACATCATACTGTATAGCAACACAACACAGAGTATCATACTTTAACAGTGCAACATCATCAGTATGCACAATGATCCACACACCTCGCAGGGCCTTAACCCCACACAGTATTCCCAAAGTCCTTGTACCCAAAGTCCCAAGAGTCCCACAACCCCACCCACGTGTGGGACAGCGCTGCCCACTAAGATGAAGTGTATAGGTGGTGCACTTGGTGACTTGGATAATACCTGCCTGGTGCTCCTGCTACCGGGTGCGCAGATGACCTTTACTTGGAATCCCTTGCTCCAGGAGATGATCCAAGGTGCCTCCGCCTCAACGGTGGGTGGCTCCCGCATGGAGTGATCCACCTTTATAATGTCTCTTATCCTTGCTAACGCAGAGGATGTATTACCTTCACAGCAATTTCCAGGATAGTCACGGTTCCTGGCTGGACCCTCACTTGTCTAGGTTCTACAGGACCCTGTCCCTAGTCTAAGGGGAGTCCCTGTAGTAACCACAAGCTGAGGTGAGTAGGGCCTAGCTGGGGCCTAAGGGGAGATTTCTGGCCTAGTGCAGGAGGCTACTTTCCTCCCTGCACAAACACACCCTCCCCTCTCTGTGTCCCAGCTCCTAACTGGCAATCCCTGTCTTCACACAACATTGTTGCAACTTTGCAGCATGAGAATCTGTCAGCCTTATTGGCTGTCTGGCTGCCTGTGACCAGGGTGAAAGTGCAGTCCCCAGAGGCTGCTGGGAATTGTAGTCCTTGGTGG